>NC_069503.1:989416455-989463955 GCF_027579735.1 Bombina bombina
TCTGTGGCCTTGTCGTTACGCAGTATTTAATGCTGAAATCCGAGTATATCAGTTTCACTCACGGACTAATGATGATTTAACTTTACGATGCCTGAAATAGAACAGCGATTTTGCTCTTGAGAAATACTATCACGCGATCCTACTAGAATGCTGACATTTTCTATTACCGGTACTAACATGGCGGAACTGGACGCGTGGGAAAGCCGCTTACAGTCTCTTCTAGATCTGCACTTCCAGGAGATGAAACTGAGCCAAGAAAGAATACTATACACATTATTCCAGGACACAGTACCAAAGGGTGACCTTAATCAGCTAGACCCACAAAAGTTTGAAGATGGTTTTTACCCAGGGGATCAGAAAAATCACAGAAGTACCTACCCTCTACTGTGCTGCTAGATCGCCTGTAACCACTGAAATGGCATGTGTTGGTCACCTCCATGATCACAAGGAGGTAAACCTATATGAAGCTCATGTTGCAGGACCTGAGAGAGCTGTTAATCTTAACTTGGATGTAACCAATCTCAGCTGCCTACAAATACATCAGGAGACCTTGCACTTAGTGGAACTAGAGAGATCCCCAATTTGTGAGATTTCTTCTCTCACGAGCAACACCACTAAGGGATGCCAGCTGCCTCAAGCTGCTGAGGCTTTTGAACAGCAACTATGGAGGTCATTTTTGCATGATGGCAATTATATACTCGCACATAATACCCCCAAGAGAAAGGGGCTAATAATCTTGAGCACTCTATGCGTAGGAGTGGGCTAGAGACTTATTTCTCTTGATATATGTAAACTGTTTGCGCTTATGTTTATTCTAGACCCTTAGAAGTTTCACGGTGGAATTTACGGTTTCTGTTGACAAAGTTAGATTATAATATATTGTTGGACACACAGCACATGACAGACACTAGCTGAGAAGCCTGACACCAAACTAAATGTTGGGACATATATTTGTCTATCTTCAGCACCACACGGGGAAGACATGTATCTGAGAACTCTTGGATTTGAAAATAATCATTATGTCTCTCAGCTGACTCCTGAAAAATTACCTCGGGTTTACAATTCCATGGACTTTCTATTGCAGTCAGTTATTTTTGCAAGTCTTTTACTATAAGATGCATGGCTAGACAGAATCTGCATCTCAGTATTTGTGTGTGTTTTGTTTATTATTATAGAGTAAGTGCTACCTCCATAAATAATTCTCAATTACATTTTTCACAGCCCAACCCAACACAGTTACCTCATCATTTCCCCTTTCTTAGTTAATCATTATTTGGTATGAGTGGCGCTGCAGAGATATAACATATAAAAGTTAACAACAGACATACTGTATGTACTCTCTTGCTTAAATGGTTTGCTCCCATAGTACACTATATTGATATACCCAATATGCCTTTGACCAATAGAGCTTCATTACAGTATTTACTTATACACTACTAGACTGTGTTGTATTGATTCAGGCGAACATTATGCCGTCTGCGGCCGAGACAGCATCTTGTGTATATTATAGGACGCAGAGTTAAACCTCATCCTTAGACTATGTTTCCTTGACATTGTAGATCTAGGTATTAGACACAAGTCAAGTTGAGTATTTTGGGAATCAGCAAACCTACAGCCTATAGCACCCCCAAAGGTCGCTTTTATAATGTGCAGCTGATGATTCATTACTCTACTTAATGGGGTTTACTAATATTATTTATCTTTACCCCTTGTGGTAAGGTCACTGGAAGAACAGTCTCAATGGTGTGGTAACTGTATTTTCAAACAGTTTTATTCAGAGAAGAAAAAAAAAGTATTTTAACATAACAGGTGCACTGTCTCTTTAAATACAAACAAAAAGCCTACTCCTGTCAGGAGCCTAAATATACATATAATTTCCCTTACTAATGATAAGTGGTCAGCTAACCTGAACCCAGTTTAGTACTTTATAGAAATGGCATAAGTAAAATACAAAACAAATAAAAACAAGTTTGTCTCACCGGTGTGTCTCTTTACAGGCAGTCAGCCATGCTAACTGGTCTCCAGCCTCTCTTTCACACTGGAAAACAGCCTGCTCCCTGAGACACATACTATTCCTAGATAGCTGCTTATAGAGGCCTGAGCTAACTTAATAGGGAGCAGCTGTGAAACTGACCCAAGAGATTTAACTCTTTAGTTGCAGGGGAAAATTGCTCTCTCCAAGTGCCTGCTAATGTACACACTTTCCCTCACCCTGTCACATATCCCCCTCCCCAGCGGAACACTGTAGGGTGAAGCGGCCATAGCTGTAAGCACATGCACCCTTGATAGTGCGTCAGCATTACCATGCAACAGGTCAGCCCGGTGTTTTACCACAAAACTGAAAGGCTGGATAGACAAGAACCACCTTGTGATCCTTGAATTACGGTCCTTATTGTTGTGCATCCACCTCAACAGGGCATGGTCCATGATCAGGGTAAAGCGCCTGCCCAGTAAATAATACCTAAGAGTTTCAGTAGCCCATTTGATTGCTAAACATTCTTTTTCTATTGTAGAATAGCGCTGCTCATGGGGTAAAAGTTTCCTACTTAGATAAAGAACTGGATGTTCCTCTTTGTCTATGTATTGTGAGAGTACAGCCCAACCTCAGAGGCATCAGTTTGCAAAAATAATTGTTTGTTAAAATCTGGAGCCATGAGGATAGGTTGTTGACAAAGTGCGGAGCGAAGGTCTGTAAAAGATTCCTCAGCCTTGCTGTTCCATCTCACTGTATCAGGACTTTTTGCTTTAGTAAGATCAGTGAAAGGAACAGCCCTTGTTGCAAAGTGAGAGATAAATCGTCTGTAATAACCGGCAATTCCTAGGAAAGCTCTAACCTGTTTTTTCCTGAGTGGCCTAGGCCATCTCTGTATTGCTCCTATCTTGTCTACTTGGGGTTTCACAACTCCCCTACAACAATATAACCTAAGTATTTAGCCTCAGCCAAGCCAATGGTACACTTTGATGGATTGGCTGTTAACCCAGCCTTTCTATGGGTTTCAATTACAGCCTCTACTTTTTGTAGATGAGAATCCCAATCTGGACTGTGTATTATGACGTCATTCAAATATTCAGCAGAATATTGTGCATGAGGTCTGAGTAACTTATCCATCAACCGTTGAAATGTTGCTCGTGCAAACCAAAAGGCATCACCTTATAGTGAAACAAGCCATCTGGAGTAGCAAAGGCCGTTTTCTCTCTAGATCGCTCAGATAACGGTATCTGCCAATAACCTTTAGTGAGGTCCAAAGTTGAGAGAAATCTGGCCTTGACTACTCTTTCTACAAGCTCATCTACCCACGGCATAGGGTAGGCATCAAAGTTGCAGAACCTTATAGAGCCATCAAGTTTGGGTACTAACACAACTGGGCTAGACCAGTTACTGTGAGACTCCTCAATCACCCCACGCTCATTTTTCTAACTTCTGCCTTTACAGCTTCCCTTCTGGCTTCAGGTATTCTATATGATTTTATCTTAAGGGTTATCCCAGGCTCTGAGATTATGTCATGGGTTATTCCACTAGTTCTACCTGGCATAGGTGAAAAGACATCTTTATTCCTTTCTACCATTTCTTTAGCTTCCTCTGCTTGTTCCGGTGTGAGCTCTGGGGATATTCCTACCGAAGGTTCTAAGTGCATGGAGTCAACTTTTGTATTTTCCATTACAGCTATACAAGCCTCTCTGTCTCTCCATGATTTTAAAAGATTAACATGGAAGATTTGTTCTTTCCTATGGCGCTCAGGCTGTCTAACTTTGTAATTCACAGGGCTTAATTTTTCTATAATTTCATAGGGACCCTGCCAACAAGCCAGAAGCTTACTCTCAGCTGTTGGGACTAAAACCATTACTCGATCACCTGCCTAAAACTATCTCTGTGTAGCACTCTGATCATAGTTAAGTTTTTGAGTTCCCTGAGCTTTTTCCATATGCTGGCGGACAAGGGGAACAACATGAGCCATGCGTTCCTGTATCTGCTCAACGTGCTGCAGTACATTGTTTCCTGGGACCTCTTGTTCTTCCCAAGTATCTTTAAGAATGTCTAACATACCCCTAGGATGCCTGCCATACAAAAGTTCAAATGGGGAGAAGCCTGTTGAACTTTCAGGAATCTCATGGACTGCAAACAACAAATAGGGAAGAAGTATGTCCCAATCCTTACCATCCCTGCTAACAACCTTCTTTAACATGGACTTAAGGGTGTGGTTCAATCTTTCTACTAACCCATCTATCTGAGGGTGGTATACTGAAGTTCTTAAAGCCTAAATCTTAAACAATTGACATAGCTCCCTCATGAGTCGTGAGACAAAAGGTGTCCCTTGGTCAGTGAGTATTTCTTTCGGGAATGCCCACCCGTGAAAACACTTGTATCAATTCTTTAGCTATATTCTTAGCAGTAGCTTTACGTAGTGGTATGGCTTCTGGTTATCGAGTGGCGTAGTCTAGAATAACCAAAATATACTGGTGACCTCGAGCTGATTTCTCCAAGGGACTTACAAGGTCCATGCCTATCCTTTCAAAAGGAACATCAACAATTGGGAGATGTATAAGTGGGTTCCTTAGTTTTGGCTTAACAACTGACATTCTGGACAAGAGGCATAATACCGCTTTATTTCCTCATACACCCCAGGCCAAAAAAAAATCTTCTTAGGACCCTTTCCTGTGTTTTTTCCACCCCAAATGTTCCCCCCAAAAGATGCGAATGAGCAAAAGATAGTACCTTCCTAGTATAAGATGATGGTACTACAAGCTGTTCAACCTCCTGACCTTCTTCTGAGGTTACTCTGTATAGAAGGTCATTCTTGAGGATAAAATATGGATATGAACTCTTTGTTTGGCCCTCCACTAGTACTCCATTTATTTATAGATATCTGTCAATTACTAGGGATTCCACGATCTGTGCAGGACTTTGCTCCTCTGGTCTAAGCCACTTTCGTGCCAGATGAATCAGATCAAACATCTGTGATCGTGGAGCCTTTCCCTCATTGAAACGCCAATTATAGAAACGTTGGGCTCGGACTGTAGTTGTCACACCCATTCGGGCTAGGATTTCAGCCTTTAGTTTGGTGTAATCAGCAGCAGCCTCTTCTTCTAGGTCATAATAAGCCTTCTGGGCCTCACCAAGGAGGAAGGGAGCAATTATTCCTGCCCATTGCTCAAGTGGCCAGGTCTCACGGGTGGCTGTGCGTTCAATTGCCAACAGATAGGCCTCTACATCGTCCTCTGGCATCATTTTCTGTAGACAGCTGCTTGCCCGTATTCTGCTTACAGCTCCTGTTTGTGCCGGCAGTCCCTGGGTAACAATGCAGTCTGCAATTTCTTTCAGCATTTCATGGTCCCTTTTTGGAGCCTCACTCAAATTTACATACCCATAAGCCAGTTACTCTCGTGCTGAGCTGCTAGAGAGGCTGCAGCCTGTCGGTTTGTTTTTTGGTTTTGTTTTTTAAACAGCTTTATTTATATATATAAAAAAATATTTTTACAGAGTTTGGAGATGCAGCTCCATCAATGCATATATAAAGCCAGTTACATTTTTGTTAATTAAGATTAATATACAAGAGAAGAGAACACTGTCCAATTACAAGAAAAACGTGTAAACATTTTAATAAGACTGGGTTTATAAGGTGTGTCCTATAAAAGAAAAAACAAAACCAACAACACTACTAAGGTATCATACATCGTAAGATTACAATACTCCATGTTACTTTCACCAATAGGCGTGCTACACTTTAAACAAAAAACAATTCAAAATGCATAACATAGTTAATTGTCTATAGCCCATACAGTGATGTTATTAAAACACTTTAGAGTCCTAAACCCTTAGATACCATTATTATATATTGTTGGATATTTTTGATTTATATTTACTTGTAATGTTATGTAAAATGACGTACATTGTTTAAGACGTAATTACATTTAAGGCAACTGAACATAGCTTTGCCATCTCGAAATTACAAAGTAAAAGGAAGAAAAACCAACTTAATATGTAGATTACTTTCTGATTAGCCTCCTATTAATAAACTTTCTCTATACTGTGACCAAAAAAACCTCCCTCAGTTTTCTGACCTCCTAATATTATTATTACGCAGACTAAAGCTTCCCACACAAACAAACAAAAAAATAATATATATATATATATATATATATATATATATATATATATATATATCGGCCTATATCTAAGTAATTCTCTTCGTCAGTCTCCCTAATTATACAGCCATTCTCCTCTTAGATTTGCTTCCAATATCAAAATAGAATCTTTGAAGGGATAGATTATATACGTCTGAAGTTCTAACTCCAATGATTTTATATAGCATTCCCATTTCCTGCTGTCGGTTTGTTTCTTGCTGTACTGTGGAAGCTTGTAGCAGAGCTTTTACAATATCCTCCATGTTTGGCAGGTACTGTTACTTTAAGGTTTCCACTACACAAAACTTGGCACCATTCACAAATCCCACCGCTGTCACTGGAAGAACAGTCTCAATGGCGTGGTAACTGTTGGCTAGATTACGAGTCTTGTGTTAGCCTTAAAAAGCAGCCTTGAGAGGTCCCAACGCTGCTTTTTAACGCCCGCTGGTATTACGAGTCTTGAAGGTACAGGTGTACCGCTCACTTTTTTGGCCAGACTAGAAAATACCGCAAATCTACTTACTTCAATTGCGTATCCTCTTTTTTCAATGGGACTTGCCTAACGCCAGTATTACGAGTCTTCCAAAAAGTGAGCGGTACAACCTCTCCTGTGAAGACTGATACCGCATTTAAAAGTCAGTAGTTATGAGTTTTACACTACAACGCTGTAGCATAAAACTCATAACTAAAGTGCTAAAAAGTACACCAACACCCATAAACTACCTATTAACCCCTAAACTGAGGCCCCCCACATCGCAAACACTAAAATAAATTTTTTACCCCTAATCGGCCGAACCGGACATCGCCGCCACTATAAAAAATATATTAACCCCTAAACCGCCGCACTCCCGCATCGCAAACACTAGTTACATTTTATTAACCCCTACTCTGCCGTCCCTAACATCGTAGACACCTACCTACATTTATTAACCCCTAATCTGCCGCCCCAAACGTCGCCACAACTATATTAAAGTTATTAACCCCTAAATCTAAGTCTAACCCTAACACCCCCTAACTTAAATATAATTTAAATAAATATAAATAAAATTACTATCATTAACTAAATTATTCCTATTTAAAACTAAATACTTACCTATAAAATAAACCCTAAGATAGCTACAATATAACTAATAGTTACATTGTAGCTAGCTTAGGATTTATTTTTATTTTACAGGCAACTTTGTATTTATTTTAACTAGGTAGAATAGTTATTAAATAGTTATTAACTATTTAATAGCTACCTAGTTAAAATAAAGACAAATTTACCTGTAAAATAAATCCTAACCTTAGTTACAATTACATCTAACACTACACTATAATTAAATTAATTACCTAAATTAACTACAATTAAATACAATTATCTAAAGTACGGAAAACCCCCCCCACTAAATTACAGAAAATAATAAAATAATTACAAGTTTTTTAAACTAATTACACCTAATCTAATCCCCCTAATAAAATAAAAAAGCCCCCCAAAATAATAAAAAGCCCTCGTCAAACAAAGTCCAACTGAAGAATGAAGGTTCCTTTAAATCATGTCATCCAAGATGCATCCCTTGAATTCCGATTGGCTGATAGAATTCTATCAGCCAATAGGAATTAAGGTAGAAAAAATCCTATTGGCTGATGCAACCAGCCAATAGGATTGAGCTTCCATTCTATTGGCTGATCCAATCAGCCAATAGAATGCCAGCTCAATCCTATTGGCTGATTGGATCAGCCAATAGGATTGAACTTCAATCCTATTGGCTGATTGCATCAGCCAATAGGATTTTTTCTACCTTAATTCCGATTGGCTGATAGAATTCTATCAGCCAATCGGAATTCAAGGGATGCCATCTTGGATGACATGATTTAAAGGAACCTTCATTCTTCAGTTGGACTTTGTTTGACGAGGATGCTCCGCGTCGGATCTCATGAAGATGGAGCCGCCTGGATGAAGACTTCTGCCCGTCTGGAGGACCTCTTCTTCCCGGCTTGGATGAAGACTTCTGCCCGTCTAGAGGACCACTTCGCCCGGCTTCGTTGAGGACATCGGACCAGTTGGATGAAGACTTCTCAAGGTAGGGTGATCTTCAAGGGGTTAGTGTTAGGTTTTATTAAGGAGGTATTGGGTGGGTTTTAGAGTAGGGTTGGGTGTGTGGGTGGTGGGTTTTAATGTTGGGGGGTATTGTACTTTTTTTTTACAGGTAAAAGAGCTGATTACTTTAGGGCAATGCCTCACAAAAGGCCCTTTTAAGGGCTATTTGTAATTTAGTATAGGATAGGGCTTTTTATTATTTTGGGGGGCTTTTTTTATTTTATTAGGGGGATTAGATTAGGTGTAATTAGTTTAAAAAACTTGTAATTATTTTATTATTTTCTGTAATTTAGTGGGGGGTTTTTCGTACTTTAGATAATTGTATTTAATTGTATTTAATTGTAGTTAGTTTAGGTAATTAATTTAATTATAGTGTAGCGTTAGGTGTAATTGTAACTTAGGTTAGGATTTATTTTACAGGTACATTTGACTTTATTTTAACTAGGTAGCTATTAAATAGTTAATGGTGAAGAGAAAAAGAGAGCGCTTCATAGTGCAGATATCTCTAAACAAGTGGAAAAATTTAGTATTAACCAAAAGACAGGTACTCACAAGTGGAGTGGCACTTTTCGTTAAAAAAGTGCATACAAGCAGGCTGACATTCTCAGCAGTCAGCACGCTGACCAAAGCGATAAGGTGCTGGTCTCTCGGTGTCTCACGATCCAAGGACAAAATTCCCAAAATCTCCTCTGTTGGATGCCGTACTTAGCAAGGTGTTTGTTTATTCCAGTTGGAATCAGAACCTCTTGAGCAGCAAACAGTGTGAGTTGTTAAGGGCTGTAATATACGTCTCTTTGCACAAGAAAACAAAACTCAGTCCAGGCTGAGTAACTCCATGTACAAACATCATTTTGGATGATGTTTGTACATGGAGTTACTCAGCCTGGACTGAGTTTTGTTTTCTTGTGCAAAGAGACGTATATTACAGCCCTTAACAACTCACACTGTTTGCTGCTCAAGAGGTTCTGATTCCAACTGGAATAAACAAACACCTTGCTAAGTACGGCATCCAACAGAGGAGATTTTGGGAATTTTGTCCTTGGATCGTGAGACACCGAGAGACCAGCACCTTATCGCTTTGGTCAGCGTGCTGACTGCTGAGAATGTCAGCCTGCTCGTATGCACTTTTTTAACGAAAAGTGCCACTCCACTTGTGAGTACCTGTCTTTTGGTTAATACTAAATTTTTCCACTTGTTTAGAGATATCTGCACTATGAGGCGCTCTCTTTTTCTCTTCACCATTTAGATTTCTGACTCACCGACAGCACCAAGAGAAGCAGCCCCGCCGCACGGATTTCGCTTGTTTGATTGAACTTTTACAAGACTTTTATTTTTGGTATCACTGATGGACTTTTTTGGGTTTGCATTAGTTTTTAACCATTAATCACTGTATTGTTCACTTGATTATCTATTTTCATGTTTTAAATTGTATCAGATCACCAAGTTATATAAGCACTACCATTATTATCATTAATTCTACCAGATTCTACCTCAAAATCACTCATCAGTCTGAGATATAACACAAATATCACTTTAGCATCGAAATATTTTTGTTTATTTATAACAAACATTCTGTCACACAGATACACACTTTTTCCATAGATTTTTTAAAGATTTTATTCTTAGTACTCAGCAACGTATCCTTTCTTTTAAGAAATTTTCTATATGGCGCCCCCTATCTATATTCAATAATATATATTTCCATTAAATAGTTAATAACTATTTAATAACTATTCTACCTAGTTAAAATAAATACAAACTTGCCTGTAAAATAAAAATAAATCCTAAACTAGCTAACTATTAGTTATATTGTAGCTAGCTTAGGGTTTATTTTACAGGTATATAGTTTTAAATAGGAATAATTTAGTTAATTGTAGTTATTTTATTTAGATTTATTTAAATTATATTTAAAGTTAGGGGGTGTTAGGGTTAGACTTAGGTTTAGGGGTTAAGAACTTTATTATAGTGGTGGCGACGTTGGGGGCGGCAGATTAGGGGTTAATAAGTGTAGGTAGGTGGTGGCGACATTGGGGGCGGCAAATTAGGGGTTAATAAATATAATGTAGGTGTCGGCGATGTTGGGGGCAGCAGATTATGGGTTAATAAGTATAATGTAGGTGGCGGCGGTGTCCGGAGCGGCAGATTAGGGGTTCATAATATAATGCAGGCGTCGGCGATGTCGGGGGCGGCAGATTAGGGGTTAATAAGTGTAAGATTAGGGGTGTTTAGACTAGGGGTTCATGTTAGGGTGTTAGGTGTAGACATAAAAGTATTTCCCCATAGGAATCAATGGAGCTGCGTTAGGAGCTGAAAGCTGCTTTTTTGCAGGTGTTAGTTTTTTTTTTCAGCTGGCTCTCCTCCATTGACTCCTATGGGGAAATCGTGCACAAGCACGTTTTGCCAGCTCACCGCTAACGTAAGCAGCGCTGGTATTGAGGTAAGATGTGGAGCAAAATTTTTCTGCGGCTAACGCCGGGTTTCTAAAAACCCGTAATACCAGCGTTGTCTGTAGGTGAGCGGTGAGGGAAAACTGCTCGTTAGCACCGCACCCCTCCTAACGCAAAACTCGTAATCTAGGTGTGTATTTCCAAACAGTTTTATTCAGAGAAAAAAAAGTATTTTAACATAACAGGTGTACTGTCTCCTTAAATACAGCAACTTCAAAGCAGCCAGCAAAACAAAACACACAAATAAAAAGCCTACTCCTGTTAGGAGCCTAAATATACATATAATTTCCCTTACTAATGATAAGTGGTCAGCTAACCTGAAACCAGTTTAGTACTTTATAGAAATGGCATAAGTAAAATACAAAACAAATCAAAACAAGTTTGTCTCACCGGTGTGCCTCTTTACAGGCAGTCAGCCATGCTAACTGGTCTCCAGCCTCTCTTTCACACTGGAAAACAGCCTTCTCCCTGAGAAACATACTATTCCTAGTTAGCTGCTTATAGAGGCCTGAGCTAACTTAATAGGGAGCAGCTGTGAAACTGACCCAAGAGATTTAACTCTTTAGTTGCAGGGGAAAATTGCTCTCTCTAAGTACCTGCTAATGTACACACCTTCCCTCACCCTGTCACACCCTAGAAATGGCAACTATTATATATGCATATAGAATTAGACTAGGTTTCTATTCTCCCTATTTATAACTATCACTCATTAGCGCTCAGTGCAGCTGATGACTAATTACTTAACTTAAAAGGACACTGAACCTAATTTTTCTATTTCATGATTCAGATAGAGCATAACATTTTAATCAACTGTCTAATTTACTCCTGTTATCAATTTCTTTGTTCTCTTGCTATCTTTATTTTAAAAGCAGGAATGTAAATCTTAGCAGCCAGACCATTTTAGGTTCAGCACCATGGATAGTGCTTGCTTATTGGAGGCTGATATTTACCCACCAATAAGCAAGCATAACCCAGGTTCTCAACCAAAAATGGTCCGGCTCCTATGCATCAC
Source organism: Bombina bombina (assembly GCF_027579735.1). Lineage (NCBI taxonomy): Eukaryota > Metazoa > Chordata > Amphibia > Anura > Bombinatoridae > Bombina > Bombina bombina. The sequence continues at coordinate 989,428,118 of NC_069503.1, forward strand.
ATTCCTGTTTTTTAAATAAAGATAGCAAAAGAACAAAGAAAACTTGATAATATGAGTAAATTAGAAAGTTGCTTAAAATTGCACACTCTATCCGAATCATGAAAGAAAAAAATTGGGTTTAGTGTCCCTTTAAAGGGGCTTACTACTTATAATATTATGTATCTTTACTTCTAGAAATGACAACTATTATATATGCATACAGAATTAGACTAGGTTTCTATATGTCCTATGTCTATCACTCATAAGCCCACCATAATTATATTTTCCTGCGTGTAAATATTATTTAGGCCATACAGTTCTTTAAGGTCTGTGAGTGACTCCTGTAATCTACATGCTAATCTATTCACATATTAACTAACAACTACTCATTTACTTCATTTTAATCGATTTTAAGTAACCAATAACATCTCTATAGTCCAATGCATGTTATAAAACATTAAAAAAAAAAAATAATTATGCTTACCTGATAAATTTCTTTCTCTTGTGGTGTATCCAGTCCACAGGTTCATCCATTACTTGTGGGATATTCTCCTTCCCAACAGGAAGTTGCAAGAGGACACCCACAGCAGAGCTGTCTATATAGCTCCTCCCCTAACCCCCACCTCCAGTTATTCGACCGAAGACAAGTAAGAAAAAGGAGAAACTATAGGGTGCAGTGGTGACTGTAGTTTAAAAAATAAAAACACCTGCCTTAAAGTGACAGGGCGGGCCGTGGACTGGATACACCACAAGAGAAAGAAATTTATCAGGTAAGCATAAATTTTGTTTTCTCTTGTAAGGTGTATCCAGTCCACGGGTTCATCCATTACTTGTGGGATACCAATACCAAAGCTTTAGGACACGGATGAAGGGAGTGACAAGGCAGGTACTTAAACAGAAGGCACCACTGCCTGTAAGACCTTTCTCCCCAAAACTGCCTCAGAGGAAGCAAAAGTATCAAATTTGTAGAATTTAGAAAAAGTATGAAGCGAAGACCAAGTCGCCGCCTTACAAATCTGTTCAACAGAGGCCTCATGTTTAAAAGCCCATGTGGAAGCTACCGCTCTAGTAGAATGAGCTGTAATTCTTTCAGGAGGCTGCTGGCCAGCAGTCTCATAAGCTAAACGAATTATGCTTCTCAGCCAAAAAGAAAGAGAAGTCACCGAAGCCTTTTGGCCTCTCTTCTTTCCAGAGTAGACAACAAACAATGCAGATGTTTGACGAAAATCCTTAGTAGCTTGCCAATAAAACTTTAAAGCACGAACCACGTCAAGATTGTGTAACAGACGTTCCATCTTTGAAGAAGGATTAGGACACAGTGACGGAACAACAATTTCCTGATTGATATTCCTATTAGATACTACCTTAGGAAGAAACCCAGGTTTGGTACGCAAAACTACCTTATCTGCATGGAAGATCAGATAAGGGGAATCACACTGCAAGGCAGATAACTGAAACTCTTCGAGCCGAAGAGATAGCTACTAAAAACAGAACTTTCCAAGATAAAAGCTTGATATCTATGGAATGCAAGGGTTCAAACGGAACCCCTTGAAGAACCTTAAGAACTAAATTTAAACTCCATGGCGGAGCAACAGGTTTAAACACAGGCCTGATTCTAACCAAAGCCTGACAAAACGCCTGAACGTCTGGAACATCAGCCAGGCGCTTGTGCAAAAGAATAGACAGAGCAGAAATCTGTCCCTTTAAGGAACTAGCCGATAATCCCTTTTCCAATACTTCTTGGAGAAAAGATAGTATCCTGGGAATCCTGACCTTACTCCACAAGTAACCATTGGATTCACACCAATGAAGATATTTACACCATATCTTATGATAGATTTTCCTGGTGACAGGCTTTCGAGCCTGAATCAAGGTATCAATGACCGACTCGGAGAAACCACGTTTTGATAAAATCAAGTGTTTAATCTCCAAGCAGTCAGATGCAGAGAAACTAGATTTGGATGTTTGAATGGACCTTGGAGTAGAAGGTCCTGCAGCTTGGCGTTCTGACGAGACGCCATCAGATCCAGTTCTGGTTTGCCCCATAATTGAATCAGCTGGGCAAAAACCTCTGGATGGAGCTCCCACTCCCCCGGATGAAAAGTCTGCCGACTTAGAAAGTCCGCCTCCCAGTTCTCTACTCCTGGGATATGGATAGCAGATAGATGGCAAGAGTGAACCTCCGCCCATAGAATTATCTTGGAAACTTCCATCATTGCCAGGGGACTCCTTGTTCCCCCCTGATGGTTGATATAGGCTACAGTCGTGATATTGTCTGACTGAAATCTGATGAACTTGACCACAGCTAGCTGAGGCCAAGCCTGAAGAGCATTGAATATAGCTCTGAGTTCCAGAATGTTTATCGGAAGGAGGGCTTCCTCTCAAGTCCACGAACCCTGAGCCTTCAGGGAGTTCCAGACCGCACCCCAGCCCAGAAGGCTGGCATCTGTCGTCACTATAGTCCACTCTGGCCTGCGGAAACTCATTCCCCTGGACAGGTGGACCTGAGATAACCACCAGAGAAGAGAATCTCTGGTCTCTTGATCCAGATTTAACAGAGGAGACAAATCTGTGTAGTCCCCATTCCACTGATTGAGCATGCAAAGTTGCAGTGGTCTGCAAACGGAACTATGTCCATTGCCGCTACCATTAGGCCGATCATTTCCATACACTGAGCCACTGACGGCCGAGAAGTGGAATGAAGAAAACGGCAGGAAGTTAGAAGCTTTGATATCCTGACCTCCGTCAGAAAAATCTTCATTTCTACTGAATCTATCAGAGTTCCTAGGAAGGAAACTCTTGTGGAGGGAGAAAGAGAACTCTTTTCCCTGTTCACTTTCCACCCGTGAGACCTCAGAAAGGCCAGAACAATGTCCGTATGGGACTTGGCGATTTGAAAAGTTGACGCCTGAATCAGAATGTCATCTAGGTAAGGAGCCACCGCTATGCCCCGCGGCCTTAGGACCACCATAAGGGACCCTAGAACCTTCGTAAAGACTCTTGGCGCCGTGGCTAACCTGAAGGGAAGAGCCACAAACTGGTAATGCCTGTCTAGGAAGGCAAACCTTAGGAACTGATGATGCTCTCTGTGAATCGGAATGTGTAGATAAGCATCCTTTAAGTCCACGGAAGTCATATATTGACCCTCCTGGATCATAGGGAGGATGGTTCGGATTGTCTCCATTTTGAAGGATGGGACCCTGAGAAATTTGTTTAGGATTTTGAGATCCAAGATTGGTCTGAAAGTTCCCTCTTTTTTGGGAACTATAAACAGGTTTGAATAGAAACCTTGTCCCTGTTCCTCTCTTGGAACTGGGTGGATCACTCCCATAACCAGTAGGTCTTGAACGCAACGTAAGAATGCCTCTCTCTTTATCTGGTTTGCAGATAATTGTGAGAGATGCAATCTCCCCTTTGGAGATGAACCTTTGAATTCCAGAAGATAACCCTGGGAAACAATCTCTAGTGCTCAGGGATCCTGGACATCTCTTGCCCAAGCCTGGGCAAAAAAAAAGTCTGCCCCCTACTAGATCTGGTCCCGGATCGGGGGCTACCTCTTCATGCTGTCTTAGAGGCAGCAGCAGGCTTCTTGGCCTGCTTCCCTTTGTTCCAAGTCTGGTTAGGTCTCCAGACTGGTTTGGACTGGGTGAAATTTCCCTCTTGTTTTGCATTAGAGGAAAACGAAGCTGCGCCACCCTTGAAGTTTCGAAAGGAACGAAAATTATTCTGCTTGGTCCCTAATTTGCTGGACCTATCCTGAGGAAGGGCATGACCCTTTCCTCCAGTAATGTCAGAGATGATCTCCTTCAGACCAGGCCCGAATAGGGTCTGTCCCTTGAAGAGGATGTTAAGAAGCTTAGACTTTGAAGTAACGTCTGCTGACCAGGACTTAAGCCATAGCGCCCTGCGCGCCAGAATGGCAAAACCTGAATTCTTAGCCGTTAGCTTGGTTAAATGAAAAACGGCGTCAGAAATAAAGGAATTAGCTAACTTAAGAGCTTTAATCCTGTCTAAAATATCATCTAACGGGGTCTCCACCTGTAGAGCCTCCTCAAGAGACTCGAACCAGAAAGCCGCTGCAGCAGTAACTGGGGCAATGCATGCAAGAGGCTGGAGAATAAAACCTTGATGTATAAAAATTTTCTTAAGGAGACCCTCCAATTTTTTATCCATAGGACCTAGGAAAGCACAACTGTCCTCGACGGGGATAGTTGTACGCTTCGCTAGGGTAGAGACTGCTCCCTCCACCTTAGGGACCGTCTGCCACGAGTCCCGTATGGCGGCATCTATGGGAAACATCTTTTTAAAAGCAGGAGGGGGAGAGAACGGCACACCTGGTCTATCCCATTCCTTAGTAATAATTTCCGAGAACCTCTTAGGGACTGGAAAAACATCAGTGTAAACAGGCACTGCAAAGTACTTGTCCATCTTACACAATTTCTCTGGAACTACAATGGGTTCACAGTCATCCAGAGTCGCTAAAACCTCCCTAAGCAATAAGCGGAGGTGTTCAAGCTTAAATTTAAATGCTGTCATTTCAGAATCAGACTGAAGCAACGCCTTCCCTGAATCTGAAATGTCACCCACAGCCTGCCTCAGCTTCTGAGTATTGTGAGGGTATATCGGACACAGGTATTAAAGCGTCAGAAAGCTCTGTATTAGTTCTGGCAGTTTGGACAATACCTCTGTAAGGGTATTAGTCATAACTGCCGCCATGTCCTGTAAGGTAAAAGAATTAGACGCGCTAGATGTACTTGGCGTCACTTGAGCGGGAGTTATAGGTTCTGACACATGGGGAGAGCTAGATGGCATAATCTCCCTTTTTTCAGTCAGAGAATCCTCTGGAGATAAATCTTTAAGCGCCATAATATGGTCTTTATAGTTTATAGAAATTTCAGTACATTTGGTACACATTCTAAGAGGGGGTTCCACCATGGCTTCCAAACATATTGAACAAGGAGTCTGCTCTATGTCAGACATGTTTAACAGACTAGTAATGAGACAAGCAAGCTTGGAAAACACTTTAATAAAGGTGAAACAGCAATTAAACATAAACGTTACTGTGCCTTTAAGAGAAAAAAACTAGCACTTAAACTGCAAAACAGTGTAAAAATATAGTAAAGTCTTCGAACTTTTTACAGTGTGTGTAAGGGACTAAAGCAACATTGCACCCACTTGCAAATGGATGATTAACCCCTTAGCCCCCAAACCGGATTCAAAAACGTCAACCACCAGTAAAAAACAGTTGAGCACCTGCCACAGCTCTGCTGAGGCTCCTACCTGCCCTCAAATACAATTTGGTGAAGGAATAAACCCCTTATAATGGTCCTCAGATGCCAAAGGACTCCTCTAGGGAAGCTGGATGTCTCAGTCTGAATTAAAACTGCGCAGCAATAGCGCTAAAATAGGCCCCTCCCACCATGTACTGGATGTCAGAGGGGCCTTAAGAAAATACTCCTAGGAGTATCTGACTAGCCATGTGGAAAACTAGGCCCCAAATAAAGATTTATCTCCCTCAGAGAAAAAACTTTCTATTTCTGAAAACATGTAAACGTTTTGACACTAAATATTATTAACATGAGTATTACCCTGTTTTGTAAGCATGATCCCAGTCATTGTTAAATCACTGCATCAGGCTTACCTCAAATACACAAGGCTCTGTCAGCATTTTCTAGAACTTATTCATCTCTCTAGAAATAAAAATACTGAACATACCTCAAAGCAGGTAATCTGCAGACCGTTCCCCCAACTGAAGCTTTCTTCCATACTCTTCAGTTATGTGTGAGAACAGCAATGGACCTTAGTTACAAACCACTAAGATCATCAACCTCCAGGCAGAATTCTTCATCTAATTTCTGCCTGAGAGTAAAACAGCACAACGCCGGTACCGTTTAAAAATAACAAACTCTTGATTGAAGGTAACACTACACTAAGTCACCACTTATCTCTTGATACTTCCCTTGTCGAGAGTTGCAAGAGAATGACTGGAGGTGGGGGTTAGGGGAGGAGCTATATAGACAGCTCTGCTGTGGGTGTCCTCTTGCAACTTCCTGTTGGGAAGGAGAATATCCCACAAGTAATGGATGAACCCGTGGACTGGATACACCTTACAAGAGAAATGAAGTTTATCATTGAGATCCACAAGTGGTCTCCTATGTTTACAATGACCTTCTTTTGCTTTAATACTTTATTTTACTTCTGGAGGTCCAAGAGTGGCCTATTGTGTCATTTAGAAGGTTTTTATGTGATTGGCATCCTATCTATATAATGTTCACATGGTACATATAATAACATAAATTATGCTTGCCTGATAATTTCATTTTCTTCTGATGGAAAGAGTTCACAGCTGCATTCATTACTTTTGAGAAATAAGAACCTGGCCACCAGGAGGAGGCAAAGACAACCCAGCCCACTCCCCTCATCCTGCCGAGGAACAAGGAACAGTAGAAGAAATATCAGGGTGAAAGGTGCCAGAAGAATTCGCATTATCAGACTGAAAGTCCCCATATCTGTTAACGATAGGGTCATTCAATAACTGAAAAAGATGTCTAAGCAACACGCTAAGGCGCGCAATCCTGTAACGAAAGGCACAACACTCCAGGACAGTTACACCCACGGGGAACTGTAGAGGCCCACCCCAAGGCGGAAGACCCGGGACAATAGGGCACGAGCACAATCTCAAATGAACGTCTGGATAGAGGAAATATCAATATGGACTAAAGTATTAAAACAAAAAAGGCAGCTGACACCCACAATGGCTGGGGCACTCACCACCTCCTATGACCAGACCCCTGCGGACTAGAATATCTCCGTCACCACACATTCAGGAATGCGGAAATGGGGAACGGAGCGTGACCACGCCTGAACACAAGGTGAAAAGTACAGTCAAAAAAGCATGCCCAACCAAAAGGCCGCGTCACTTTCAAAGGCCTCAAAGTTCCAACCACGAGCCTATAAACATCACACATAAGCAGGTTGAATCACATAACAAACATGATTATAAACCCCCCTGTTCAATAACCCCCCTCAAGAGATATTAACCCTCGATTTCAAGATACTAACAGAGACTCACTGAGACCCTTATGTTATGTAGTTAGACCCGCAAAGGTGTGTAGCCTCCTGGGAAAACATTCACATTACAGTACATTGACGATAAAGTAAAATGAAACGATCTTACCGAAATCTATGCCGTGGAACAGGAACACAGCCTTTCAAGTGTGACGAATAGTGGCATAGCATCCGCCATGGACTTGAGAGAAGAAAGCAGTCAGCGGAGCGAAGTTTGGCAATGCCAATTGCTTGAGGATCTGTTAATATGAGTCGGGATGGTTTCGCAGAAAGACTCTCCCTGCATCTCTGGACTCTAACTTTCATTCAAGCCCTCACTAAGACTGACAGGAATACTTACAACTCCTGTCCCATGCCGAAGAGTACTACCCTCCATAAGAGACAAAAACAAAAATTAAAAATTCTGACACTTCTCTGCCAACCTTCTGGGACGAAAGGCAAAGAATGACTGGGGGATGAGGGGAGTGCGAGGAGTATTTAAACCTTTGGCTGGGTTGTCTTTGCCTCCTCCTGGTGGCCAGGTTCTTATTTCCCAAAAGTAATGAATGCAGCTGTGGACTCTATCCATTTAAAGGGACACTCAAGTCAAAATTAAACTTCATGATTCAGATACAGCATGTAATTTTAAACAACTTTCAAATTTACTTCCATTAGCAAAATGTGCACAGTCTTTTATTATTTACACTTTTTGAGTCACCAGTTCCTACTGAGCATGTGCAAGAATTCACAGCATATACGTATATGCATTTGTGATTGGCTGATGGCTGTCACATGATACAGGGGGAGTGGAAATAGACATAACTTTGCAATTTATTAAAAAAAAATATACTACTCATTTGAAGTTCAGACTAAGTGCTATTGCATTCTCTTCTTATCATGCATTTGTTGATTATGCAAATCTACTGTATTGACTGGTCCTTTAAGAAGAAAATTAGCTTTGTGTTTCTTATCCTTTTATTTTACTGTTTGTACCTTCTGTAAAACTGTTATCTTATCTCATGTGACATAAGAATCTATTTTTATGATGTTGTATGCCTTTAAATAAACCTCAAATAAAAAAAACAAAAAACACTAACACTAACCCCATAAAATCTACTCACGGTTCCTGAAGTCCAGACATCCACCTTCATCCAGGTGGCGACACCTTCATCCATCTCGGGGACGTCTTCTATCTTCATCCCGGCAGCACGGAGCTATCCTGGACGGCTAATAGGATTTCAGTTGCTCTTATCCTATTGGCTGATTTGAACAACCAATAGGATTTAGAAGCTTTCATCCTATTGGCTGATTTGAATTTAAAGAATCAAATCAGCCAATAGGAATACAAGGTACGACATTTTGAAACGGGTACCTTGCATTCAACTTCAGTGTACGGCGGTGACCGTATGAAGAGGACGCTCCGCGCAGGATTTCATCGCCATCCAGGATAGCTCAGCTCCGTGCCACTGGTATGAAGATGTCCCCAAGATGGATGAAGGTGTCGCTACCTGGATGAAGATGGATGACCGGACTTCAGGAAGCGTGAGTAGATTTTATGGGTTTAGGGTTTTTTTTCCATTTTTTTTTTTTTAAGATTAGGGCTTTGGGCAGGTTTAAAGAGCTGAATGCCCTTTTAAGAGCAATGCCCATACCAATGCTCCTTTAGGGGCAATGGGTAGCTTAGCGCAACCAAAATCAAGTGTAGGTTATTAAAAATGAGTACACAACACTACTGTATTGCACTTACAATGTTAACAGTCTTTATTGTATATCGATTAATCCCAACGAGCCTTCTAACAAGATGAAGGATAATGCAAAGTAATACTAATGAAAGTTAAAACCAAAAGGCTCCCTGTGAGTCTATCACTTGTTTAAAATCCTCTTCTAGTGAATGACAATGCCCAACGCTCGTAGCGTACGTCTTCACATCCCGCGTGTGACTCTAGCCTGTAGTGTGAATCTCAAAAGCCAGGATGAGAGGTGAAAGCAGTGTAGATCTTCTACGGGTCCACAGATGTATCAATAGTAGCCTCAATGCATTTTTACTGCCACCATGTGGTCTTTCTCAAGAGGGAATATTCCCTCAAGAGCGTATCTAAAGAAAAAAAGGATCTCAATTTGTGTAATTTTGATCTGGGTTTCCAAAACCTTATTGCACCAGAAATTAACTTTATTCCAAAATGGTGCTACTTTGGGGCACGCCCATATACAGTATATTAAATCTGCCATTTCCTGTCTACATTTGGGACATTTTCCTGGACCACCGGCCCATTTAGCTAGTCTAGTTGGGGAGAGATAAAACATATTCAATAATTTAATATGTGATTCTCGCCAACTAACTGAGACCATAACCTTAGTTGCTAAGCTAACACTACTAATAATAAACTCCCTTTCCACTTGTGGCAAAGCCTTATTCCATTTCCTAAATACAAAATTTTGGAAAGGTATGGGGTATGTTGAAAATTCATTAAGAAAAAAAAATTTATGGCCTGTATTCCTTTGGCATGTGGAATCGTTGAATATAGGGACACCACATCAATGGTGACCCACTTCAAATCTGGGCTCCATGAGATCCCTTCCAGGACATTGAGTGCATGTGTTGTATCTTTAAGATAACTGGGAAGCTTCAGCACAAATGGCTGCAGGATGGCGTTAAGCCACTGGGACAAGCATTCCAGTAATGATCCAATGCCACTCACTATGGGCCTACCTTTCACCTCCTTCAAAGATTTGTGGACCTTTGGGAGGTGGTGAAAGGTAGGTATGACTGGGTGCTGGACCAAGAGGTAATCAAATGTATCTCTGTCTATGAAGCCGCTATCTAGGCCTTCATCCAGAAGGCTTTTCAACTCTTTTTGATAATGCGAAGTGGGATTTTAACTAAGTTTTCTATAACTTTCTTCATCCATTAGCTGCCTGTGTGCCTCTTTTATGTAATCAACTTTGTTGATTACTACTATCGAGCCTCCTTTATTGGCTGCCTTGATCACAATATCCTTTTTTAGATTGTAAGGACATAAGTGCTTCCCTTTCTTTCCTGGTCAGGTTGTCCTCTTGTTTAGTCTGTTGTTTTTAAGTTTGATTAGGTCACTATTTACCCTTTTGTAAAATGTGTCAGTATATGGCCGGGTTATAATACAATATATTTAATAATTATTCTTTAAAATAAACCCCCAATAAAATGCATATACAAAACAATTAAAATTAATGTAAATTCCTAAATTCTTTATATTAGTTAAAATTTATAGACGCATTGAATTATATTTATAGGAACCAGGTTATGAATCAAACTATACACGTTTATGCTGTTATAATATGCTATACAAAGATCATAAAAATTACCTTATTCACAATAATCTCCCAAATCAGAGTTTCATTTAAATATCACAATGAGATGCCAAGGTATGGTTTGTTAACTTCCAGACAAATATACTTAAGCTATTTAGCCCACAAATGATTCTATACAACTCTAATTAAAACACCAGAAGATATATATATTCTTAATGTAAACAGCCTGTTTATATGCCAATTTATCTAAGCTGAAATAAATTATTTTGCAGCAATAAGGCAAATTCTAAAATATATTTATATGGCTACAATTATAAATTACTTGGCAAACAAAAGATTAGTTTTAAGATACACAAGATTATGAATGCAAGCTAAAATGCAAAGTTCCCTTTAAAATTACTAACTGCAATTAGTTATAGTTACCAAATACCTTTGATTTAAATATTATACAAATATTTATCAATCGCGTACACTTCACCAAAAATAACCAAATTGATATTTCAGCTTCCAGAACTTCACCTCATAAGAAGGTAGCCCAATTTTGCTTATAGTGACTGTGTCCCAACGCAGCAAGTTATCAGTCCAAAGTTCAGCAAATAGTCAGCCAGCCCTTTTTTTCTCTCTTGCCTGGGGTTATATCACGCAATATAATCCCACCCATTTTTATTCTAATCATCGGTGAAACAATATGATAGGCCCTTCGGAAGCTTGTCTCTGATTCGCCCTTGCAGACCTTGTCTCTGATTCGCCCCGGGATCTGAACATCTCATAGGTTATTTTGGGAAACGCCTCCCTGAGTAGCCATTTATCTTTTGGCTGTGATACCATCCCTGATCTATAGGTGGCAGCAGACAACCGCAAATATAGTTTCACCATTAAAGAGACAGTAAACCTCAAAAATAATGTTATATAATTCTGCACATAGTGCAGAATTATATAACATCACATTATATTAGCGCAAACTCACTCGCTCCTGCTCTGTCTGACAGCAGGAGCGAGCTGCACTTAGTGTTATGGCGCGGTCGGGCCGGACTGTGACTATACAGCTGGCCCGATGCGCTGTGTGAAAACAACAGACCCGCTCAGAAGAGCACAGAGAGCGGGTCTAAAAAACAGCTGTTGTTTTAAAAAATTCAAAGGGAATATTATGCTTTATAAAGTTTGCGCTAATATAATGTTATATAATTCTGCACTATGTGCAAATGACAAATGTCTATAAGATGTTACCACTAGATTGTATTGGGTAAAAGGAGGATGGTTTTTTGAATCTTGCTGACCGACTGACCCTCTCTGTGGGAGAGATCATACACTCTCTGGACAAACTGTCTAGGTTTATGAGATCACATTGTTCCAAGAAAGACAGCTGTTGCTCAAGATCAACCTCTAGCACATGTTCATGCTCATTTGATGGAGTTTCTGGTTTATGGAAATGTTTTCATAGAGACAGGTTGTGTATCAACCTATTGACATTAATGATTGTTTAAGTTACACATTAGAGCAAAACCAAGTCCATAACTCAAAACTCTGATCTCTAATTCTGATAGGGCTATACTTGACATATTTATTACTTCAAAGGATAATACCTTTGCTGTGATCTGTTCATCCATTGTGGGTATCTGGTTTCCACTGTTCTGTTTGCCCCCATACCCCTTCCCGGGCCTTGTGTGGGAAGGAAAAAAAACCTGTTCAATAGCTTAAGTGTCTTCTACAGATCTATTACCTGACTCATTGGTACTAGCTGTTCTCTAAATGCTCCTAAGCTGCTGTTTGATAGGCTTATATGTTTGAATAGACTGATATGTTTTAGGTTTAACTACTGGTTGTACAAATCTCTGCTATATCCCTGATCTATTATAATTAGCCATTAGTTCTCTGTCTTGATTCTGCCTATACCCCTGCCCTTGTGTTACTCCTACTATTTGTCTTAGAATACCTGTAGGCTGGTGTGTAGCTATAAAATATCCTGGTTCTTCTTATATACAAAGAGAGAAGCGCTCTACCAGGAACGAACAACAGCTGATCAGCTAGTTTTATGGCGATTTACCTCCCAGGAGCAACCTCTTTTAGACCAGTGTGCTATTCACAAGGGAAAACTTTCCTGAAGTATATCAGTCTGATCCTGCCAAGTAAGGTCAGTCCAGCCCCGAAATACCAGGCAATTCTCCTCTGAACAAGGAACATGACAACCCCAGACGATCGTTTCGGCCTCCTATGGGCCTCGTCAGTGAGGTGCAGCAACATTCCTCTAAGCACAGTGGGTAAGGAGTCCACATCTGGTTTCCCCCATCACCCATAGGGAGACTTCCCCAGGGTCATATTAATTTGCATATAAAGAGAGAAGTGCTCTTCCAGGAATGAACAGCTTATCAGCTAGTTCTATGGCGATTTACCACCCAGGAGCAAGCTTTCCTGAAGTATATCAGTCTGATCCTGCCAAGTAAGGTCAGTCCAGCCCTGAAATACCAAGCAATTCTCCTCTAAACAAGGAACATGACAACCCCAGATGATCATTTTGGCCTCCTATGGGACATGGCAGTGAGGTGCAGCCATGTTCCTCTAAGCACACTGGGCAAGGAGTCCACGTCTGGTTTCCCCCATCACCCATAGGGAAACTTCCCCAGGGTCATATTAATTTGCATACAAAGAGAGAAACGCTCTACCAAGAATGAACAACAGCCCATCAGCTAGTTGTATGGAGATTTACCAACCAGCCCATGAGCAGCCTCTTTAAGACCATTGTGCTTTTCACAGAGGAAAAGTTTCCTGAAGTACATCAGTCTGATCCCGCCAAGTAAGGTCAGTCCAGCCCCGAAATACCAGTCAATTCTCCACTGAACAAGGAACATGACAACCCCAGAGGATCATTTTGGCCTCCTATGGGCCTCGTCAGTGAGGTGCAGCCACATTCCTCTAAGCACACTGGGCAAGGAGTTAACGTCTGGTTTCCACCATCACCCATAGGGAGACTTCCCCAGGGTCATATTAATTTGCATACGAAGAGAGGATCACTCTACCAGGAACAAACAACAGCTCATCAGCTAGTTCTATGGCAATTTACCACCCAGGAGCAGCCTCTTTTAGACCAGTGTGCTTTTCACAGAGAACATCTTTACTGAAGTACATCAGTCTGATCCTGCCACGTAAGGTCAGTCCAGCCACAAAGTACCAGGCAATTCTCCTCTGAACAAGGAACATGACAACCCCAAACAATCGTTTTGGCTTCCTATGGGCCTCGTCAGTGAGGTGCAGCCACATTCCTCTAAGCACACTGGGCAAGGGGTCCACATCTGGTTTCCCCCATCACCCATAGGGAGACTTCCCCAGGGTCATATTAATTTGCATACAAAGAGAGAAGCGCTCTACCAGGAACGAACAACAGCTCATGAGCTAGTTCTATGGTGATATACCACCCAGGAGCTGCCTCTTTTAGACCAGTGTGCTTTTCACAGAGGACATCTTTACTGAAGTACATCAGTCTGATCCTGCCACGTAAGGTCAGTCCAGCCACAAAGTACCAGGCAATTCTCCTCTGAACAAGGAACATGACAACCCCAAACAATCGTTTTGGCTTCCTATGGGCCTCGTCCGTGAGGTGCAGCCATGTTCCTCTAAGCACACTGGGCAAGGAGTCCACGTCGGGTTTCCCCCATACCCCATAGGGAGACTTCCCCAGGGTCATATTAATTTGCATACGAAGAGAGAAGCGCTCTACCAGGAATGAACAACAGCTCATCAGCTAGTTCTATGGTGTTTACCACCCAGGAGCAGCTTCTTTTAGACCAGTGTGCTTTTCACAGAGGAAAAAACTTTCCTGAAGTATATCAGTCTGATCCCGCCAAGTAAGGTCAGTCGAGCCCCGAAATACCAGGCAATTCAATCCTGGTTCTTCTTCACTCATGTGTGGATTATCACCTGATTCCACTATCGCTAAATGTTACTTGCCTTTGGATGGGATGACCCACGAGAGGTCTCTGTGAACATTTATTGTTATCTCTGTACTGTGTGTGTGTTTTTACAAACTAAGGCTCACAACGCTGTATGCACAAAACCTCTCCCCTTATACATTTTAGTAGACACATACCGGCTGTGTCTTTTGTGCATAATCTGTTGTGTAATAGCCTATATAAGCTCCCTTTAACATGGATGACCAACGGCAAACCTACTACTCTCTAATACCAGTGACTGAGAGGGATTGCTTACAACAAGACATTGATAAAGTTTTTTCCACTGACAGTTCAGTCATAACTTTAAGCACCTTGTTTGTAGAAATGGAGTCCCTTCTAATCAAAAAGCATAAACTACAATGGGACATTTGGTACCTAGAGTGGTATTATTCACAACAAATGATCCCTAGGAGCTTAAGAATTCAAAAATTTCCCACATTTGAGACTGACGATAAATCTTTTATTGATGAGTGGAATTTAGCACGAACTGAATGCTTGTTAAAATTAATGATGTTGTTAATTGGTTACAAAGTACACTTGTTGAAACTTGTTGATTAGATATTACTGAGGTACAGAATGAGTTAAACAAGAGATGTGAAGACACCAATTTTCCCAATTTTGACAAACAATTACAAAAGGTAGTGGCAGACACTAAACAACAGGTCATGGAACATAAACACTCAAAATTCATTAGAGATAATTACCAGGCAAACATAGTCTATATATGGAATAGGCAATAGCGCTTCTTGGCTAGGAAACAGCAAAACAGGCAGCGTACCAATAGCCAAAATAGACGCAATCGGCAATAGAGAAAAAATGGACAGAAGCAAGTAACATTTAGCGATACTAAAGTAGAATCTGGTGATGATCCACACATGAGCCTACAGGCATTCTAAGACAGACGATAGCAGTAAAACAAGGACAGGGGTATAGGCAGAATCAAGGCACAGAACTAATGGCTAATTATAATAGATCAGGGATACAGCAGGAATATGTACAACCAGTAGTTAAGCCTAAAACACATCAGTCTATTCAAACATATAAGCCTATCAAACAGCAGGTTAGGAGCACTCAGGGAACAGCTAGTACCAATGAGTCAAGCAATAGATCTGTAGAAGACACTCAAGCTATTGAACAGGTTTTTTCCCTTCCCACACAAGGCCCGGGGAGGGGTATGGGGGCAAACAGAACAGTGGAAACCAGATACCCACAAAGGATGAACAGATCACAGCAAAGGTATTATCATTTGAAGTAATAAATCTGTCAAGTATAGCCCTATCAGAATTAGAGATCCGAGTTTTGAGTTATGGACTTGGTTTTGCTCCAATGTGTGACTTTAACTTGTTTAAAACTATCATTGATGTCAATAGGTTGATACGCAACCTGACTCTACGAAAACATTTCCATAAACCAGAAAGGTAGAGGTTGATCTTGAGCAACAGCTGTCTTTCTTGGAACAATGTGATCTTATAAACCTAGACAGTTTGTCCAGAGAGGATATGATCTCCCCACAGAGAGGGTCAGTCGGTCCGCAAAACTCAAAAAACCATCCTCCTTTTGCCCTATACAATCTAGAGGTAACATCTTAGAGACCTTTCAAAAAAGGTTAGAGAGTGACCTAATCAAACTTAAAAAAACAACACACTAAACAAGAGGATAACCTGACCAGGAAAGAAAGGGAAGCACTTATGTCCTTACAATCTAAAAAGGATATTGTTATCAAGCCAGCCAATAAAGGAGGTTCGATAGTAGTAATCAACAAAGTTTATTATATTAAAAAAGAGGCACACAGGCAGCTAATGGATGAAGAAAGTTATAGCAAACAGTCAAAATCCCACTTGGCGTTATCAAAAAGAGTTGAAAAGCCTTCTGGATGAAGGCCTAGATAGTGGCTTCATAGACAGAGATACGTTTGAATACATTTTGGTCCAGCACCCGTTAATATCTATCTTTCACCACCTCCCAAAGGTCCACAAATCTTTGGAGGTTAAAGGTAGGCCCATAGTGAGTGGCATTGGGTCATTACTTGAATGCTTGTCCCAGTGGCTTAACGCCACCCTGCAGCCATTTGTGCTGAGGCCTCCCAGTTATCTTAAAGATACAACACATGCACTCAATGTCCTGGAAGGGATCTTATGGAGCCCAGCTTTGTATTGATGTGGTGTTCCTATATTCAATGATTCCACATGCCAAAGGAATATAGGCCATAAAGTTTTTTCTTAATGAATTTTCAACATACACCATGCCTTTTCAAACTTTTGTTTTACAGGTATACAGTATACAAACAATTAATTGATTACCTCATTTTGATTTGGAAAGGGGTAAAGGAAAGGGCCATTGAATTTATGGACTGGATAAATACTAATGACCTAAATTTGGCTTTCACTTTTGAGATCCAGGCCCATGAAATCATTTATCTAGATATAACCATTAGGGGCATGGGAGATGGCAGTATCTGCACCAATATTTCAGGAAACCAATATCAGGTAACATATTGTTAAATGGGAGGAGCTGCCATCCTCCCCATGTCCCTTATGCGATTGCCAAAGGCCAATTCATTTGCTTGAAAAGAAACAAAATTTATGCTTACCTGATAAATGTATTTCTTCCAGATATGGTAAATCCACGGAATCATCTAATTACTGTTGGGAACCAATACCCAAGCTAGAGGACCCAGATGAGTAGGGAGGGCTAAGACAAGCAGGCCTAAACAGAAGGCACCACCGCTTGAAGAACCTTTCTACCAAAAGGAGCCTCGGCCAAGGCAAAAGTATAAAATTTGGAAAATTTGTAAAAAGTATGCAAAGAAGACCACGTTGCAGCCTTGCAAATTTGTTCCATGGAGGCTTCATTTTTAAAAGCCCAAGAAGAGGAAAGAGCTCTGGTGGAATGAGCCGTAATTCTTTCAGGAGGCTGCTTACAGGCAGTCTCATATGCTAGACGAATAACACTTTGCAACCAAAAGGAAAGAGTAGAAGCAATAGCCTTCTGACCTTTACATTTCCCAGAGAAACAGACAAAAAAACAGAAGATTGGCGAAAATCCTTAGTCGCCTACAGATAAAATTGAAGAGCATGTACAACATCCAAATTGTGCAACAGACGTTCTTTGTAAGAAGAAGGCTTAGGACATAGAGATGGAACCACAATCTCCTGATTAATATTCTTATTAGAAACAACCTTAGGAAGAAAACCTAACTTAGTATGAAGAACCACCTTATTAGCATGAAAAATAAGATAAGGCAAATCATACTGCAAAGTTGAGAGTTCAGAGACTCTCCGAGCAGAAGAGATAGCCAAAAGAAATAAAACCTTCCAAGATAACAACTTAATATCTAAGGAATGTAACGGTTCAAAAGGAGGATATTGAAAAACTCTAAGAACAAAATTAAGGCTCCAAGGAGGAGCAAAAGACTTAAATACAGGCCTGATTCTGACCAAGGCCTGACAAAAAGATTGCATGTCTGGCACGTCCGCCAAACACTTATGTAACAAAACAGATAAGGCAGAAATTTGACCCTTCATACCTTCCTGGAGAAAAGACAAAATCCTAGGGATCCTAACTCTGCTCCAAGAGTAACCCTTAGATTCACATCAATAAAGATATTTACGCCATATCTTATGGTAAATCTTCCTAGTAACAGGGTTGCAAGCCTGAATCATGGTCTCAACGACCGACTCAGAAAAACCACGCTTAGATAGAATTAAGCGTTGAATCTTTAAGCAGTCAGCTTTAGAGAAATGAGATTTGGATGAAGGAAGGGACCCTGAATTAGAAGGTCTTTTCTTAGAGGAAGTCTCCAAGGTGGGAGAGATGACATCTCCACTAGATCTGCATACCAGATCCTGCAAGGCCACGCAGGAGCTATTAAAATCACTGACGCTCTCTCCTGTTTTATACGAGCAATGACTCATGGAAGGAGAGCAAACAGAGGAAACAGGTATGCTAGCCTGAAATCCCAAGGAACCGCTAGAGCATCTATCAGAGCAGCCTGAGAATCTCTTGACCTTGAACTGTACCTTGGAAGCTTGGCGTTCTGACGAGATGCCATCAGATCTAACTCTGGTGCCCCCCAATTGAGAGTTAAGCTGAAGAATACTTTTGGATGGAGTTCCCACTCCCTGGGATGGAACGTCTGTCTGCTCAGGAAATCCGCTTCCTAGTTGTCCACTCCTGGAATGTGGATGTAGGGCAGATAGCAATTGTGAGCTTCTGCCCATTGAATAATCCGAGCCACCTCCTTCATGGTTAAGGGAATCTGAGTTCCTCCGTGGTGGTTGATGTAAGCCACAGAGGTTAAGTTGTCAGACTGGAATCTGACAAACTGGGCTAAAGACAGCTGAGGCCAAGCCATTAGAGCATTGTAAATCGCTCTCAACTCTAAGATGTTGATGGGGGAGCAGACTCCTCTTGAAGCTAAAGTCCCTGCACCATTAACGAGTCCCAGACTGCTCCCCAGCCCAGCAGGCTGGCGTCCGTGGTCACAATCACTTAGGAAGGTCTCAGAAAGCAAGAGCCACGAGACAGATGTTCCTGAGAGATCCACCATTGGAGAGAGTCTCTCGTCGACTGATCCAAATCTATCCTCTGAGACAAATCTGCATAATCCCCATTCCATTGCCTGAGCATGCACAGCTGAAGAGCTCACAGAAATTGAGCAAAAGGAATGATGTCCATGGAAGCCATCATCAGACCAATTACCTCCATACATTGAGCCACTGACGGATGAACAGTAGATTGTAGAGACAGGCAAGAGGAAAGAATCTTTGCTCTTCTGACCTCTGTCAGAAATGTTTTCATCGATATGGAATCTATTATTTTTCCTAAGAAGACTACCCTTGTAGCTGGAACAAGGGAGCTCTTTCCAAATTTACTTTCCATCCGTGAGAACGAAGAAAAGACAACAATATCTCCGTGTGAGATTTTGCTTGTTGAAAAGATGGCACTTGAACCAATATGTCGTCCAGGTAGGGAGCCACAGCAATTCCCCGAGACCAGATCACTGCCAAGAGAGCTTTTGGGGGCTGTGGGAGCTGTGGCAAGGCCAAACGGAAGTGCCACAAACTGAAAATGTTTGTCTAGGAAGGCAAATCTCAATAATTTGGTATGATCCCTGTGAATGGGAACATGAAGGTATGCAATCCTTTAGATTTATGGTTGTCATGAATTGACCCTCTTGCACTAAAGGAAGGATAGAGTGAATAGGATGGTACTCTGAGAAACTTGTTTAGGCATTTTAAGTCCAGAATGGGGAGGAAAGTTCCCTCTTTTTTGGGAACCACAAATAGGTTGGAGTAAAACCTGAGGCCCTGTTCCTGTAATGGGACAGGAACTATCACTCCCAGGGAGGAGAGATCCTGCACACATTTCAAGAATGCCTCTCTTTTTATCTGGTCTGCAGATAATCTTGAGAGGTGGAACCTGCCCCTGGGAGGAAAGGTCTTGAATTCCAACTTGTAACCTGAGATACTATGTCCACAGCCAAGGGATCTGGGACATCTCGTATTCAAGCCTGAGAAAACTGAGAAAGTCTGCCCCCACTTGATTCGAGCCCGCATCGGGGGCAAATGCTTCATGCTGATTTAGAGTCAGCTGTGGGCTTCTTAGATTGCTTCCCCTTATTCCAAGACTGACTGGGCTTCCAAGAAGACTTGGACTGGTCCTGCTTGGACGAAGAAGGGGAAGACTTTCCTCTGAAGTTCTGAAAGGAATGAAAATTACTCTGACGTCCCTTAAGTCTATTCTTTTTATCCTGAGGCAGAAAAGACCCTTTTCCACCTGTGATGTCAGAAATTATTTCAGTTAAACCGGGTCCAAACAAGGTCTTTCCCTTGTAAAGGATCACCAGAAGCTTGACCTTAGAGGAAACATCCGCTGACCAAGATTTCAGCCATAATGCCCTTCTAGCTAGAACCGCAAATCTAGAAGCCTTGGCTCCCAGTCTAAGAACCTGCAGAACAACATCCACAATAAAGGAATTAGCTAATTTAAGAGCCTTAATCCTATCTTGGATCTCATCTAAAGGAGTCTCTACCTGAAGAGATTCAGATAAGGCGTCGAACCAATAGGATGCCGCACTATTCCCAGTTGCAATACACACTACAGGTTGCCATTGGAGACCTTGATGAACATAAATCTTCAAATAAGCCTCCAGCTTTTTGTCAAATTTTGCGTTCGCGAACGGCGGACGCGAGCTTCCGCAACTGTTCGCGAACGGGCGAACCGGGCGAACCGCCATAGACTTCAATAGGCAGGCAAATTTTAAAACCCACAGTGACTCTTTCTGGCCACAATAGTGATGGAAAAGTTGTTTCAAGGGTACTAACACCTGGACTGTGGCATGCCGGAGGGGGATCCATGGCAAAACTCCCATGGAAAATTACATAATTGATGCAGAGTCTGGTTTTAATCCATAAAGGGCATAAATCACCTAACATTCCTAAATTGTTTGGAATAACGTGCTTTAAAACATCAGGTATGTACACTACTGTTACACCAGATATGAGTTGCACTGGGGTGACACTGTGCCCTGACAGGCAGGCACTTAAACGCACACGTGTGAAGGAAACTGACTGCTATTATTTAACACAGTCAAAAAAGTGTTGTTTTTTTTAAATCTACACTACTGTTACACCACATATGAGTTGCACTGGGGTGACACTGTGCCCTGGCAGGCAGGCACTTAAAAGCACACGTGTAAAGAAAACTGACTGCTATTATTTAACACAGTCCAAAAAGTTTTTTTTTTTAAAATCTACACTACTGTTACACCAGATATGAGTTGCACTGGGGTGACACTGTGCCCTGGCAGGCAGGCACTTAAACGCACACGTGTGAAGGAAACTGACTGCTATTATTTAACACAGTCAAAAAAGTGTTGTTTTTTTTAAATCTACACTACTGTTACACCAGATATGAGTGGTGGCACTGGGCAAGTGGGCACAGTATACACTGTGAGCCTGACACACATGCTGGCAGGCAGGCAACTGCAATTAGATTACACAGGAAAAAAAAAAAAAGCAGATTTTTGGGGTGCAGAGATCAGATGAGTCCTTCAGGACTGTAATGGACACTGAATACACTAGCCTAGCTATAGATTTCCCTACTAAATCAGCAGCAGCTACACTGTCCCTCCTCTCACTAACAATGCAGCTTCCGAATGAATCTAAAATGGATGCTGTCCAGGAGGTAGGAGGGTCTGGGAGGGAGGGTCTGCTGCTGATTGGCTGGAATGTGCCTGCTGACTATGAGGTACAGGGTCAAAGTATTACTCAATGATGTTCGCCGGGAACTATTCGCCAGTGAACCATTTGCGACATCACTAATCCTGATACGTTGTGTATCAGAGAACAGGAGGCGGAGCCTAAACCAGTAGCTGGAAGAACGCGCGCCATAACAGATCGCTAGAGCATCTATCCGAGTCCCACACTGATAAACAGCATAATAGGCTAGACAAACTGTCAGAAAACAGTCTAGCAAGCGAAACACAAGTGAGTGCACAAGCATACCTCAGTGTCAAACAAAGAGCCTAATAAAATAAGCTACATTAACCCTTCCATTTCCCAAAAGGGTTAAGTAGGTCTCACACATGCATAAACCATGCCTGCACCATGCCCCAATGTAACACCTACAGCAGGGTTAACTAAGTCCCAAAAAATCAGCAGGGTCTTTTCTTAGAATATACTTAAGTGCAAAAATCTCCCCAACTGGAAGAAAAAGCACTTACCTGCTCCGCTGTCCGGCATGTAGACAGTCACCAGGTATGAGAAGACACATCTCCTCCCAGAGACCCTTGAAAAAGGAAAGAACAGAGTAGCCAACTCTGGTTTTCCAAACTAGGGCAGCAACTGTTAGGAAAACGCAGCAAGTACCTCTTTGCAAGTTCCTAACTGCTTTAAAGCCACCACTGCCCGACTGCAAAGACTAACATGGAATACGGTTATACCCCACAATTTGCTTGTAGCAAAAATTCTTTTTTTCTTCAGAAACCTAACTTTACTTCCTCCATGCACGAAAGACAAAGAGAATGACTGGGGGTTGTGGGTAAGGGAGTGATATAACAGTTTGTCTGTGGTGCTCTTTGTCTCCTCCTGCTGACCAGGAGTGATATTCCCAACAGTAATTAGATGATCCCGTGGACTCACCATATCTTGGGAATAAAATTGCTCAAATAGTACCTCATATGTCAGCCAGTCCACAGCTCTAATAGATTGCCTTAAACAAAGGGGTTATAGAGAAACTAACATCTACAAAGCCAAAAGAGAAGTAGATATGATTGAAAGAAAGTCACTACTTACTAAGCATATGAAAGCAGAGAAATCATTGTGACCTTTGTCACGGACTACAGTGCTCAGTACAAACAGGTCTGTAGCATTGTACAAAGACATTTTTCTATCTTGAAAGCAGATGACAAGTTGGTTAATACAGTAAACAATGGTTTTAGGTGTTCATATAGGAGAGCATGTACTATAGGTAACACCTTGTCACCTTCTCAATTGAAATCGAAAACTAGGATTGACAGCTCATGGTTAAGACACAGGGGTATGTTCAGGTGTGGACAAAACAGATGCAAACCCTGTGAACATGTGGAAGTGTCCTCTACTTTCTCATCTATAGTGACCAACGCCACATATAACATAGAAAAATGCCTGAACTGTTCATCCAGTAATGTGGTTTATATGATCAAATGTATACAGTGTAATGTACAATATATAGGCCTACCTACAAGAGACATAAGATCCCGAATTCAAGAACATTTTAGTTCCATTAATATTGGCAAAGACTCTACACCTCCTGTTCAACATTTTGCCACCAAACACAAGAGTTTATCAACATTTAGATGGCTTGACATTGAACAGGTAGTCAGCCCAAACAGAGGGGGAGACAGAGTAAAACTCTTACACAAAAGGGAGATGTTCTGGATCTTTAAGCTGGAAACCAGGTATCCAGGGGGCCTGAACTCCCAATATGATTTGATCAATTATTGGGAGTAGAAAAAATAAACACACATATATTAAAACCTCAGCTATTCCCCGTATGGGACCACATGAGAGATGTATGTATATATATATATATATATATATACACACATCATTGAGATATGACTCTGACAATATGTGTATGAGCAGGATGGACTGTCCATATAAAATTATGTTTGTCCATCTATTTATCCACTTATTCACATTTATGTTCATATGTGTATACACCAACAAATGTTTGCATATGATTATGCTAAAATGTATACTTGCTTTCCATTACAAGCTGTCATTTGCATATATAGCAATAGTATTTAATTTGTTTGGAATTGCTAAACTTAATATTAAAAAAATCTCCACGAGTAGCAGCAAAAATAGTGTTTATTGTATCAACACAACAAAAGCAACGTTTCGGTATTTATACCTTAATCATAAAACTTAAACTTAATATAAACTCATTTTCCCTTTTTGAAAACCGTTTATTTTCTATATTATTATTATTATTTTGATATCCGTTTATTTTGTATATTTTGTCCAACCATCAGTCTATGTTTTGGAATTGTACTACTCATGCTTTCTGATTGAGTGCGTGTGTAAGAATTTCTAACAGTGAACTGTTATCTAAAGTGGGACTATACCATTTGTCTTTGGATGGGATGACCCACGGGAGGTTTCTGTGAACATTTATTGTTATTGCTGTACAGTGTGTGTGTTTTTTACAACCAAGGCTCACAACACTGTATGCACAAACCTCGCCCCTTATACACTTTTTCTTTCATGATTCAGATAGAGCATACAATTTTAAACAACTTTCCAATTTACATTTATCATCAAACTTTGCTTCATTCACTTGGTATTTTTGGTGAAGGAGCAAGCTGAACACTTCAGGTGAGTCAATGGCCAGAGACATATATGTACAGGCACAATTAGCAGCTAGCTCCCAGTAGTGCATTGCTGCTCCTGAATCTACCTAGGCATGCTTTTCAACAAAGGATATCAAGAGAACAAAGCAAATTAGATATTAGAAGAAAAGTTGTTTAAAATTGCATGTTCTGTCTAAACCATGAAAGTTTAATTTTGACTTTGCTATCCTTTTAATCATAATTGTAAGATGTCCTACAGAAGTTAATCCCTCTCTGACAAAGCTCTCACCACTGTGAATGTCTAACCACAGTGCCCCCTATTGCTATTACCATCAACCAACTACTGTCACTAAATCTGACCCTTCTTTAGATACTCACCATGACAGCCCTTCTGCTACTAATTCCAGGTCCCCTACCACCTCTAATAAAAGCTATATTTGTTTCAAAAGTGTATTTAACGGGCCAGTCTAGTAAAAATGTCATGCTTTAGATAGGGCATGTAATTTTAAACAACGTTCCAATTTACTTTTATCATCAAATTGTTCTTTTGGTATTCTTTGTTGAATGTTAAACCTAGGTAGACTCATATGCTAATTTATACGTCCTTGAAGGCCGCCTCTTATCTCAGTGCATTTTGACAGTTTTTCACAGCTAGACAACGCTAGTTCTTGTGTGCCATATAGATAACATCCCATAGAGTTATTTATGAGTCAGTAAAGATTGGCTAAAATGAGTCTGCAGAGGCTTAGATACAAGGTAATCACAGAGGTAAAATGTATATTAATATAACAGTGCTGGTTATGCAGAACTAGGGAATGGGTTATCTATCTTTTAAAACAATAACAATTCTAGAGTAGACTGTCCCTTTAAGTATGCACCAGCATTTTAACACAGCACTTGCTCAGAGAGCCTAAGGGGCTTGTACGTCTGGTAATGAATTGATTTCTTAATTGCTGAGATGATACAAGCCCCACTGGTGGTCTGAGCAGCTGCACTTATTAAAATGCTGGTGCACTGGGAATATAAGCTATGCTTCACATGCACGTGCAGAGAAAAATGTACACTAAACAGTAGTAAACATTAATTATCACATTCCACAAAAAAACTGTAGCTTTCTAACCTGTAGCTTTCTAAAATCACACTTTTTTTTCATTGGCATCCTCAGATTCAGATTAAAAGTATATATATTTTTATTATTTTCTGCAGCGCAAGGATCCCTTCTCACAAACAGCTTTCTTCCCACCCTCTTCCTCCGGTCAACACCATATTTGTTACTGGCAGAAATTTTTAATTTACTTATTTAAATCATTTTTATTGAGGTACGTTTTTTTGGCATACAGGTGATGCGTTACAGCAGAACACAATTACAATTCAAAAATATCTCAAAATTGAACATGTTCTCCATTGAACAATTTAAAAGGGAAAAATAACAACAACAAAAAAGGTGTGACTGCTGTCAATAGTACAAAGAATGAACAAGGACTAATAATTGCGCATTATAACAAAAGCAGAAATATGCCAATTACATGGGAATCCTTCTCAGCACGTCAGAACATTTAGGATTAATTATAACAGTAGAAGGTTACCTAAAATAAAGGAGACCACTTATGGATCCCATCACAGAAACCTCAGTTTTATTTTAAACTTTATGCTATCTCTATAATTGTTGTCCTAGAAATATAGTGGTAGTAGCAATATCTAGTCTTCCCCAACTGGTAAGCCTGGACCACTATAGGACCCTGAAGAGGTACCATAAACATAAGGGGGAATTATATGAGGATGAAAATATTAGTAATAGATATTGAATACCCTTAATGAAACTAGCACCATTAAAACTGGAATAACAGTGCATAGGGGAATAATTAGACAGATACTGAACGGGCCACTTTTGGACCCAAGAAATGCTATAAAATTATGGTATATCTTTCAAACATAACAATGTTTGTAGAGATATATAACTATATATGGGATTTACACATTTGTTTTGGGATTAATATGTAAAAGTAATCCGACTACTTGCTGCACATTTCCATTACCAACTCTTATGTGTGGAGAGGCATAAAACTAATGATCATAAACTATCCAGTAACTGCTATCTGACTGAAGTAAAGGCTATGTCCATGGCATAACATAGATACAGTGGGTATTGAAAATAATCACCCCCTTGAAAACAATCACATTTAGTTGCTTTGCAGCCTTACATAAAGACAAACACAATTTTTGTTTATCCAGTTGTAATTACTCAGTGCAACTTGTAACATCCAAATGAATCACTGCGTCAGAAAAAGGATCACCCCCTTGTGTCAGTATTTTGTTGAACCACCTTTTGCTTTAATTACAGTCTGTTGGGATATGTTTCTACTAACTTTGCACATCTAGACTGTGCAATATTTGCCCACTCTTCTTTGCAGAACTGCTCCATTTGATGGCGACCATTTGTGGACTGCAGTCTTCAAGTCATGCCACAGATATTCAATAGGGTTTAAGTCTGGGCTCTGACTAGTCCATGCAAGGACATTCACCTTTTTTCTCCTTCAACCACTGTGTTGTCATTTTTGCTGTGTGCTTTGGGTCATTGTCATGTTGGAAGGTAAACCTTCTTCCCATTGACAAATTCCTGGCAAAGGGCAGCAGATTTTCCTCAAGAATTTGACGGTATTTTGCCCCATCCATTATTCCTTCTATCCTGACAAGTTCTCTAGTCCCTGCTGCAGAGAAACACCACCATAACAGGATATTACCTCCTCCATGCTTTACTGTAGGTATGGTGTTATTTGGATGGTGAGCTGTATTGGATTTCCTCCAGACATATTGTTTGGTGTTGATGCCAAATAATTAAATTTTAGTCTCATCTGACCATAACACCTTTTTCCATGTGGCCTCAGAATCTCCTAAGTGTGTTATGGCAAGGCTCAGTCGTGACTGCATGTGGCCTTTCTTGAGGAGTGGCTTTTTTCTTGCATCCCTCCCATACAAGCTACACTTGTGGAGAATTTGTGATATTGTCCTTACATGTACACTGTGACCATTCTTTGTCATATATTCCTGCAACTGCTTCAGAGTTTCTGTGGGCCTCTTGGTAGCCTCTCTGACCAGTTTCCTTCTGACTCTTTCATCCAGTTTTTAGCGACGTCCTAATCCAGAGAGGGTTTATGTTGTACTAAATACCTTCCACTTCTTAATAATAGACTTCACTGTTCTTCTATGCATTGATAAAGCCTTTGCTATTTTCTTGTATCTATCTCCTGACTTGTGCCTGTCCACAACATTATCCCGGAGATCTTTTGACAGTGCCTTGCCACTCATAGTTAATTGTTTGCTTCAGTTGCACTACCAGGGACTGAAATGCTCCAGGAAAGCTCTTTTCATCCTGAGCTAACCAATATGCCCATAGCTGATCACAGTTGAAAGTCAAATGGCTTTGTGTGTGCCGTTGAAAAGGTGATTAGCTACACCTGATTGAGTTTACAAGTAATTTTAGGAGGGGGTGATCCTTTTTCCAACTCACTGATTCTGTTTTTGAATTGTCTTTATTTTTGCCTGACATGTTGGCGTTATATCTTTCACCTGGGGCCCGATCCGATAAAAATCGTCGCCCGCAAAAGCCGGCGACGCCAATATTTGCGCTGGTTTGGTATCCTATATACAGCGTAACTTAGAAGTTACGTGCGTATATTTCTGCCTTCGCCCGTAGTTTTTGGGGCATAGGCAGGTATACCAAACCAGTGCAGTTTGGTATCCAATATACAGCGTAAGGACTTACGTGGCAAAAATGGAGAAATCTTACTCCATTTTCACCTCGCCACAAAAAGCAGCCGTAAGAAGCCTTACGCTGACTATTGGAGCCCCGTAACTCCCTAAACTAGCTAGAAAATAAACCTAACACCTAACGCATGCGCAATGTCTATCTAGCTGTCACCCGCGATCTGCTAAATAAAACCTAACACCTAACGCATGCGCAATGTCTATCTACCTGTCAACCGCGATCCCCGCCGCAATCCCTAATAAAGTTATTAACCCCTAAACCGCCGCTCCCAGACCCCGCCGCCATCTACATAAGCTAACCCCCTACTGTGAGCCCCTAAAACTGTTGCCATCTACCTTATCTATCCCCTAATGTGAACCCCTTACACCGCCGCCATCTACCTTATCTATCCCCTAATCTGACCCCTTACACCGCCGCAACCTATATAAAAATTATTAACCCCTAATCTAATCCCCCTATACCGCCGCCAGCTATATTAATATTATTAACCCCTAATCTAATCCCCCTAAAGTAATAAACTCTATTACCAGCCCTTAAAAGGGCCTTTTGCGGGGCTTTGCCCCAAAGTAAACAGCTCTTTTGCCCTATAACCTGCCCTCCCTACACCGCCGCCACCTATATTAATAGTATTAACCTCTAATGTAAGCCCCTTACACCGCCGCCATCTCTATTAAAATTATTAACCCCTAATTTAATCTACCTACCCCGCCGCCAGCTATATTATCTATATTAACCCTAAGTATATTATAGTTAATATAGTTATTACATTATATATATATTAACTATATTAACCCTAATTATATTAGGGTTAATATAGTTAATATAGTTACTATAGTATTTATATTAACTATATTAACTCTATCTAACCCTAACACCCCTAACTAAATTCTTATTAAATAAATCTAATTCATATTATAAACTAAAATATTCCTATTTAAATCTAAATACTTACCTATAAAATAAACCCTAAGATAGCTACAATATAATTAATAATTACATTGTAGCTATGTTAGGGTTTATATTTATTTTACAGGTAAATTGTTAATTATTTTAACTAGGTATAACAGCTATTAAATAGTTATTAACTATTTAATAGCTACCTAGTTAAAATAATTACCCAATTACCTGTAAAATAAATCCTAACCTAAGTTACAAATACACCTACACTATCAATAAATTAAATAAACTACAAATATCTATCTAAAAATACAATTAAATAAACTAAACTAAATTACAAAAAAAACAAACACTAAATTACAAAAAAAAAAAAGATTACAGCAATTTTAAGCTAATTACACCTATTCTAAGCCCCCTAATAAAATAATAAAGCCCCCCAAAATAAAAAAAATTCCCTGCCCTATTCTAAATTAAAAAAAGTTCAAAGCTCTTTACCTTACCAGCCCTTAAAAGGGCCTTTTGCGGGGCATGCCCCAAAGAATTCAGCTCTTTTGCATTTAAATAAATATACAATACCCCCCCCCCCCAACATTACAACCCACCACCCACATACCCCTATTCTAAACCCACCCAAACCCCCCTTAAAAAAACCTAACACTACCCCCCTGAAGATCTCCCTACCTTGTCTTCACCCAGCCGGGCAGAACTCCTCATCCGATCCGGGCGATGTCTTCATCCAAGCGGCAAAGAAGAAGTCTTCATCCCGGTGATGTCTTCATCCAAGCGGCGGCAAAGTCTTCTTCCATCTGGCCGATGTCTTCAAGCAACCGGAATTTTCAATCTTCTTTCTTCGCTCCGCCGACGCGGAGCATCCATCCAGGCCGACGGACTAACGACGAATGAGGTACCTTTAAATGACGTCATCCAAGATGGCGTCCATCGAATTCCGATTGGCTGATAGGATTCTATCAGCCAATCGGAATTAAGGTAGAAAAATCTGATTGGCTGATTGAATCAGCCAATCAGATTCAAGTTCGGGATAGATGAAGACCTCGCCGCCGCTTGGATGAAGACATCGGCCGGATGGAAGAAGACTTTGCCGCCGCTTGGATGAAGACATCACCGGGATGAAGACTTCTTCTTTGCCGCTTGGATGAAGACATCGCCCGGATCGGATGAGGAGTTCTGCCCGGCTGGGTGAAGACAAGGTAGGGAGATCTTCAGGGGGGTAGTGTTAGGTTTTTTTAAGGGGGGTTTGGGTGGGTTTAGAATAGGGGTATGTGGGTGGTGGGTTGTAATGTGGGGGGGGGGTATTGTATATTTATTTAAATGCAAAAGAGCTGAATTCTTTGGGGCATGCCCCGCAAAAGGCCCTTTTAAGGGCTGGTAAGGTAAAGAGCTTTGAACTTTTTTTAATTTAGAATAGGGCAGGGAATTTTTTTTATTTTGGGGGGCTTTATTATTTTATTAGGGGGCTTAGAATAGGTGTAATTAGCTTAAAATTGCTGTAATCTTTTTTTTTTTGTAATTTAGTGTTTGTTTGTTTTTTATAATTTAGTTTAGTTTATTTAATTGTATTTTTAGATAGATATTTGTAGTTTATTTAATTTATTGATAGTGAAGGTGTATTTGTAACTTAGGTTAGGATTTATTTTACAGGTAATTGGGTAATTATTTTAACTAGGTAGCTATTAAATAGTTAATAACTATTTAATAGCTATTATACCTAGTTAAAATAATTAACAATTTACCTGTAAAATAAATATAAACCCTAACATAGCTACAATGTAATTATTAATTATATTGTAGCTATCTTAGGGTTTATTTTATAGGTAAGTATTTAGATTTAAATAGGAATATTTTAGTTTATAATATGAATTAGATTTATTTAATAAGAATTTAGTTAGGGGTGTTAGGGTTAGATAGAGTTAATATAGTTAATATAAATACTATAGTTACTATATTAACTATATTAACCCTAATATAATTAGGGTTAATATAGTTAATATATATATAATGTAATAACTATATTAACTATAATATACTTAGGGTTAATATAGATAATATAGCTGGCGGCGGGGTAGGTAGATTAAATTAGGGGTTAATAATTTTAATAGAGATGGCGGCGGTGTAAGGGGCTTACATTAGGGGTTAATACTATTAATATAGGTGGCGGCGGTGTAGGGAGGGCAGGTTATAGGGCAAAAGAGCTGTTTACTTTGGGGCAAAGCCCCACAAAAGGCCCTTTTAAGGGCTGGTAATAGAGTTTATTACTTTAGGGATATTAGATTAGGGGTTAATAATATTAATATAGCTGGCAGCGGGGTAGGGGGATTAGATTAGGGGTTAAATAATTTAATATAGATGGCAGCGGGGTAGGGGGATTAAATTAGGGGTTAATAATTTTAAAATAGATGGCGGCGGGGTAGGGGCTCACTTTTGGGGGTTATAGATTTAATATAGCTGGCGGCAGGGTCCGTGAGCGGCGGTTTAGGGGTTAATAACTTTATTAGGTGGCGGCAGGGTCCGGGAGCGGCGGTTTAGGGGTTAATACATATTTTATTGTTAGGATAGTGAGGGGGGATAGTGGATAGAGGGTTAGACGTGTCGGGTTATGTTTGGGGGGCGTGTTAGACAGTTACGGGAGATTTAGACTTTAGTCAGGTTTTGTAGGTGCCGGCAGTTTCTAACGTGGCATAAGTAACTGGCGACTCCAGAAATTTGTACTTACGCAGATTTCTGGACATCGCTGGTTTGTGAGACTTACGGCACTTTAGAAACTGACGGCGCCGTATATTGGATAGCTCGAGTTGCGAGCTGAAACTGCGGGCGACACGGGTTCCCTCGCTTGCGCCGCAAACTACGCCGTATATCGGATCGTGCCCCTGGATGTTATAAGATAAACAAAAACTGTGTCTGTCTTTATGTCAGACTGCAACACAACAAAATGTGATTATTTTCAAGGGAGGGTAATTCTTTTCAATACCCACTGTAAAGGAACTTTTCCTGACTACTTCAATAGGGATGTACATTATTTCTTCTGAAAGAGGGGATACACTTAACATAAATATAAAATAGGCAACTCTCCAGGACTAGCCCAATACCGATGTGCCAGCATCCATCTCTCATATTTACGAGAATACTATTATGTGTTCCCAAAACATATGATAATGAAAACTAACTGATATAAGATCCCGTTTTAAACAAGGATAGCGAAAGATAGTATAAATACATGCATTGTGCTGCTTTAATTGTCTTCCTTGAACTATTAGCCAACTTTTCTGTTAGGTAAAAGCTCCATAGGACACATACAGAGCATACCATAAACAGCTACTGCAGACCATGAACATAGAGGTTCTCTATACTCTGACTAAAGGATCTCCATATAAGGTAGGATGGACATAGAAGATATCATATAAAATACAGAAAACAGCAAATAGATCATAGCTCTAATGGAAAGAGTCTCATTTTGTATCTCAAATGGTCAGTCTCACTTTTTCTCTGAAATCTAACCATCTTGACAAAGGGACTTTAGCCTACTCTGATTTTAGTTTACTGTTGTGCAGCCTTTTGGAGCTCCAGCGCCAGTCCTTTATACAAATGTTATTTTCCACTTGGAACGCCACATTGCCCTAATGGCTGCAAAACGTCATGTGCGTGTTATCCTTAATTCGAATCACCACACAGGCGCCAAGTCCACAAAACTGTGCAGCATCATCACCAGGCACCACATTTACTCCAAGAAAGCTCCAGTAGAGCGGCACACAGATAAGAACTGTAATAGGCCATCAAGCCCACACACATATTCCATATCTCTGAGGCATATTTACCAGCATTGTCACTCTCAAGATCTCATTCGGCATATCTGATTCAGGATCGTGAGGCTTACTGTGGATCTTCAGCTCCTCTCTCTACCTTTAGTAACCATCTCTCAAAGATGTTTCAGGTAGCATTGGGCTAAATCATGAGTATCACTTGCTACTGGAAGTGAAGGCTGCCAGTGCCATCACTGTGTTCGCACCTTTTGAAAAAGCATAGAAATGGGAGTATGGGTAATGGGAGGGCAAAAATCTTCATCCAAGGCCTCAGTAAATACTGAATTATATTGATCCAACAGTTTACTGATCTCAGTCAAAATAAAAGCAGCCATCTCCATAAACAATTCAGATATACAAAGGCAAGTGTTAGCCTGTGTGATCAAGTAATATTTGTAGAGCACCTCTGGCCCTATGGAACAATAAGGAGCTCTGCCTGAGTGTTGAATAGGAGGCCGCATCCTCTCACAGTCTCCGGTATACTGTAGCTGATAGCGAACAAAAAATAGTAGCTTTATCTGAAAGAGCATCTTCACCTTAAGAGCATACTATGTTTAATCCTATTTAATAGCAGGCGTATGAGATGATTTTGTGAAGATTAATCCTGGAGGCTAGAGCAGCAAATAATATTGCGACCCATCATAGCCGCCACCCAGAAGTTTCGCCAACATTTTACTTTTATTTTTTATTTATGTATTTATTTTTTCTGTATTGTAGGGATCCCCTCTCCACCTCCCCCATGCAAACTATTCTTCAGTTTAAAAAAAAAAGATTCTGTTGTATAGGACCCAATTCCCCCTCCATCTGAGAACACACTTTCTGTAGTGTAGGACCCATCCTTCCTCCCCCTCCTGTGATAATGTGCTGCAGTGTTGGGAAGCCTCTCTCTCCCTCCAGCAATGAGCTGCCCACCCCTCCCACCGGCTCCAATCTGTGTAACTGTCTGTATCGATATGTGATCTGGCTTCATATGGTAATGGAGCATGATCAGTGCTCCCTAACCATATGAAGACAGATGCCTTCTGCCCCAGCTGTAGTCTCAGCTGCCACAGCTAACAGCGAGGACTGCAGCATAAGCCAAAGTGTTGGACGTAGATACTACATCAACAAAGTACGCTGGGAAAAGTACTGTGTGACTTAGTACCTATGTCCATTTGGCTTAAGGGGTTAAAGCCAATTAGAGGAAATATGTAGCAGGGTTAGCCTTTGTAACTCTGCAATGTGCATTTCCAGCTCTGTGGATTAGAAAGTCCTCAATTTTCACAGCTAAATTATATGACAAGGGGGCAAAGTAAATTATGAATATACATTGCAAAGTTGTTGTTTTTTTGTTTTGTTTTTTACTATGCATAACTAAACATTTTATATTAAATTCAAGGTGTTTAATGTTCCTTTAGTCAGAAAATATTGTTTAAGAACTGCCCATGGTTGGGTATTTGGGTTTTCCAAAATCTGTTCATGCTGTTTCTTACACATAACAGCTCAGTCATTTTCTTTAATACAATTTTAATGTCTCTTCCTCTCTCTATATCCCTCATCTATTTTCCCTCCACTTTTATATTGCCTCTCTCCTTTTTTTTCTCTCCCTCCTCTCTATACTGTTTTACTCCTCTCCATCCTCCACATCTTTCTCTCTCACTCTTATCCTCATTCTATCTTCTTCCTCTTCTATATCTGTCACTGCCCTTTCTGCATCCAGTGTGGCACATCATGTAAAAAGTTTGAACAGCCCTGCTCTGCACAGCATATTTTGTTTTTCTAGTCAGTGCTTCACTAATCAGGGTTGGAACAAGTCAGGTTTCCCAATAAAGCTAAAGTTGTTATCAAGCACCTCTCAGTTTCTATACTGGAAAGGCTAGAGACTAAGATATCCTTATAAACATGACAATAAATAGTATAAATATGCAGATCATATCAGTTAGTGACACATTTCTACGTCAGACAATTCTTTTCCATGAAACAAAGAACTTTTTTTTTTTCTCTTTTCAGTCTTCAAGACTTGCTAGAAAGGGTTTAAGCCATTTGGCTAAAGCACTGCTGCCTGAAAGATCATTTATAGCCATTATTATTCAGCATAGCAGCTGCAACTACTTACTTTTTTTTTTTCCATTTGGTTTCCTGGTAAAGGTCAAGGGGAACAAGTGCTGTCTGGAGAAGACTGGATATAAAAAGAGGCAAGTCTATCTATAATACAGTGTGAGCAAAAATAAAGCATACTAAAATATATTCATTAAAAAAATAAAGGTTAAAAGGACACATTATACTCAAAGAAAATGTTATCATTCATATGAAAGATCAGCATTTAAACACTACATGTGTAAACAAAAATGTGTCAAATAAAAGATTAAATTTATTTAACTTGAAACTAATACAACTGTATCAAATGTGTTTTTCCTTCTAATGCTGATTGGCTGATAGGTATTTCATCCGACTGTTTTACTGGCTAGTAGGTATTTCCTATTCATGATTATGTTTAAACGCTGTTCTTTCATATAATCATATAATTGATAGTCAATGTACCTGTAGAGGAAGGCTGCAGCAGGCTGAATGACAACAGGGAACAACCACATCTTAGAGATACTCATATTCAAAAATAGATGAACTTTTAGTTTATGGTGAAACAACCTTCATTATTAAACTGTGCTTCTAGCTATACAGCACTAGCTTACTTTACCTTAGTACTTTACAATGTCTGAAGCTACTGCACTCTATAGCTCCATGTGCTGGTTGCTTGTTTAACTCTGATTCAGTATGCCCTCATGGAAAGGGTCCAGGTTACAAACAAGGAGAGCAAGAAAAAAAGGTAAATGTGATCATCAAAGTACATTTTAAAGTGTGTTTCTAATCATGAAAGTTTAAGTTTGACTTCCACATGACATTTCGGTTGTCTTGCTATAACACCATATCAGCCAAGCCTAAACATAGAAAAAATGAAAAATAATAACATTGTGTTTGCTGCAATTGTTTTTCTTGAGTCTGACAAGGTTAGCCACAGTTATTATATTAGTATAAAGTGCATTGTTTTGCGGTTCTAATCTGTTAAATTTAATTAGGTAAATATATGTAGCATGGTTAGCCTTGGTAAATTTGTGGTGTGCTTTTGTAGTTCTAAGAATTTCTGAGCCAAATTATATAAAAATGTGGCAAAATAAATAAAAGCATAGTACAAAGTTATTTAACTATACATTAAACCTTTAATATGAAAATCTCAGTTTTTACTGTTGTCATTTCCTTTATGAATCTGAAAGTTCAAAACAATATTAA
>NC_069503.1:989827887-989893098 GCF_027579735.1 Bombina bombina
ACCGGGCGTTTACAAATTTAACCCCTATACAGTCCCAGCTATAGCCTTTGCTGAGACCTAATCAAGCCCAGAGGGGAATACGATACCAATTGACGCCTTCTAGAAGCTTTTCCAGCAAATATCAGATCCTCACACATGCATCTGCATGCCCTGCTCTCAAAAAACAACTGCGCAGTAATGGCGCGAAAATGAGGCTCAGTCTACAACTAGGAAGGCCCCCTGACTGGAAAAGGAGTCTAACATAGTGCCTGCCGTTTAATAAACGTTCCCCAAGTTTATAAATGCGAATTGTCAGCATAAATATGAATAAAATGCCCAAATAAAGCAATCGATTTAGCCCATAAAAATGTCTACCAGTTTTTTAGCCCATATTAAGCCCTTTATTCTGTTTGTTTGACTAAGAAAATGGCTTACCGGTCCCCATGAGGGGAAATGACAGCCTTCCAGCATTACATGGTCTTGTTAAAAATATGGCTAGTCATACCTTAAGCAGAAAAGTCTGCTAACTGTTTCCCCCAACTGAAGTTACTTCATCTCAACAGTCCTATGTGGAAACAGCAATCGATTTTAGTTACTGTCTGCTAAAATCATCTTCCTCTCACAAACAGAAATCTTCATCCTTTTCTGTTTCAGAGTAAATAGTACATACCAGCACTATTTTAAAATAACAAACACTTGATAGAATAAAAACTACATTTAAACACCAAAAAACTCTTAACCATCTCCGTGGAGATGTTGCCTGTGCAACGGCAAAGAGAATGACTGGGGTGGGCAGAGCCTAGGAGGGACTATATGGCCAGCTTTGCTGGGACTCTTTGCCATTTCCTGTTGGGGAGGAGATATCCCACAAGTAAGGATGACGCCGTGGACCGGACACACCAATGTTGGAGAAATTAGAAAGTTGCTAACAATTGCATGCTCTATCTGAATCATGATTGTTTTTTTTTTATTATTTTGTGTCCCTTTAAGAGGAACAATATAATGCACAATTAATTATAGAAGCACATGTCATCAGCTAAAAATGTGGTGATATGTAATCTATCATACCAATAAACCTGGTGTGAACTGAATACTTTTCAGAGGGTCACATGATATCGGAGAGGTTCAAATCTTAACCACTTCAGCTTCATAATAAAAGCAAGTAGTTTGAAAATCTGGTCTTTTCTTAAAAATAGCATACATGTAAAATGTACCCCTCAACATATGGAAGTGAAGGACAGATTGTGAGAAAAGAGAACTAGAGACAAAAGAAGAGACAACAGCGAGAAATAAATACAGACGTGAGAAGTTTATTCTATTTCTTTACTAAGATTTAGTGGCACAGATACTAAATACATATAGAAAAAAACATCAATGAATAAAGAAATGACTTACTTAGGAATGGAGGCTGGCCAGATATTAATATGCTCAGCACTGATATCATTTACAATATCCTCCTAGAAAAGTACAGTATCAATAGTTAGAAATCAGATATTTGTCTGACAGAGCATAAGATATGAAAATATACCGACCCGGAGATTATGAAGCTTGACAAACAGTGACAGCAATGTTGTTAAGACCAACGGTTCCTAAAACAAAACAAAGCAGATTGTATATAACGATATGGTAACGAAAAGCCAGCAATTACTTATATGCTATCTTCTTTTCCGCAAGCTACATAATATGGGCTATATAATGATGACCTTGTTTCAGGGTAAAAGAAAACAGATACAGACTAAACAAATGAATACAGGAGGAAAAGGAGCCTGCTGAAGAATGGGGAGAAGTAAGGTGTGGAATAGCTTGTAACGTGGATTGTAGCTGCAGCAGTGATACAAAGTAGTCCACACTTTATTTAAAAAGGATGAAGAGTATTAGCTTACAGGAGCCTTACTTCTCACACTTATTGGCAAGGCTAGATTTCAGAGGTTTTAAAGCTTAAAGGGACACTGAACCCAAAAATTTTCTTTCATGATTCAGATAGAGCATGTAATTTTAAGCAACTTTCTAATTTACTCCTATTATCAATGTTTCTTCATTCTCTTGCTATCTTTATATAAAAAAAACATAATTTATGTAAGAACTTACCTGATAAATTCATTTCTTTCATATTAGCAAGAGTCCATGAGCTAGTGACGTATGGGATATACATTCCTACCAGGAGGGGCAAAGTTTCCCAAACCTCAAAATGCCTATAAATACACCCCTCACCACACCCACAAATCAGTTTAACGCATAGCCAAGAAGTGGGGTGATAAGAAAAAAGTGCGAAAGAATAAAAAATAAGGAATTGGAATAATTGTGCTTTATACAAAAAAATCATAACCACCACAAAAAAAAAGGGTGGGCCTCATGGACTCTTGTTAATATGAAAGAAATGAATTTATCAGGTAAGTTCTTACATAAATTATGTTTTCTTTCATGTAATTAGCAAGAGTCCATGAGCTAGTGACGTATGGGATAATGAATACCCAAGATGTGGATCTTCCACGCAAGAGTCACTAGAGAGGGAGGGATAAAATAAAGACAGCCAATTCCGCTGAAAAATAATCCACACC
This sequence comes from Bombina bombina, assembly GCF_027579735.1. Classification (NCBI taxonomy): domain Eukaryota; kingdom Metazoa; phylum Chordata; class Amphibia; order Anura; family Bombinatoridae; genus Bombina; species Bombina bombina. The sequence continues at coordinate 989,830,425 of NC_069503.1, forward strand.
CAAAACAAAGTTTAAATCTTATAATGAAAAAACAGAATTTATGCTTACCTGATAAATTACTTTCTCCAACGGTGTGTCCGGTCCACGGCGTCATCCTTACTTGTGGGATATTCTCTTCCCCAACAGGAAATGGCAAAGAGCCCAGCAAAGCTGGTCACATGATCCCTCCTAGGCTCCGCCTTCCCCAGTCATTCGACCGACGTAAAGGAGGAATATGCATAGGAGAAATCATATGATACCGTGGTGACTGTAGTTAGAGAAAATAATTCATCAGACCTGATTAAAAAACCAGGGCGGGCCGTGGACCGGACACACCGTTGGAGAAAGTAATTTATCAGGTAAGCATAAATTCTGTTTTCTCCAACATAGGTGTGTCCGGTCCACGGCGTCATCCTTACTTGTGGGAACCAATACCAAAGCTTTAGGACACGGATGATGGGAGGGAGCAAATCAGGTCACCTAGATGGAAGGCACCACGGCTTGCAAAACCTTTCTCCCAAAAACAGCCTCCGAAGAAGCAAAAGTATCAAATTTGTAAAATTTGGTAAAAGTGTGCAGTGAAGACCAAGTCGCTGCCTTACATATCTGATCAACAGAAGCCTCGTTCTTGAAGGCCCATGTGGAAGCCACAGCCCTAGTGGAGTGAGCTGTGATTCTTTCAGGAGGCTGCCGTCCGGCAGTCTCATAAGCCAATCGGATGATGCTTTTAAGCCAAAAAGAGAGAGAGGTAGAAGTTGCTTTTTGACCTCTCCTTTTACCAAAATAAACAACAAACAAGGAAGATGTTTGTCTGAAATCCTTTGTAGCCTCTAAATAGAATTTTAGAGCACGAACTACATCCAAATTGTGCAACAAACGTTCCTTCTTTGAAACTGGATTCGGACACAAAGAAGGCACAACTATCTCCTGGTTAATATTTTTGTTAGAAACAACTTTCGGAAGAAAACCAGGTTTAGTACGCAAAACCACCTTATCTGCATGGAACACCAGATAAGGAGGAGAACACTGCAGAGCAGATAACTCTGAAACTCTTCTAGCAGAAGAAATTGCAACCAAAAACAAAACTTTCCAAGATAATAACTTAATATCTACGGAATGTAAGGGTTCAAACGGAACCCCTTGAAGAACTGAAAGAACTAAATTGAGACTCCAAGGAGGAGTCAAAGGTTTGTAAACAGGCTTGATTCTAACCAGAGCCTGAACAAAAGCTTGAACATCTGGCACAGCCGCCAGCTTTTTGTGAAGTAAAACAGATAAAGCAGAAATCTGTCCCTTCAAAGAACTTGCAGATAATCCTTTCTCCAAACCCTCTTGTAGAAAGGATAGAATCTTAGGAATTTTTATCTTGTTCCATGGGAATCCTTTAGATTCGCACCAACAGATATATTTTTTCCATACTTTATGGTAAATTTTTCTAGTTACAGGCTTTCTAGCCTGAATAAGAGTATCAATGACAGAATCTGAGAACCCACGCTTTGATAAAATCAAGCGTTCAATCTCCAAGCAGTCAGTTGGAGTGAGGCCAGATTCGGATGTTCGAACGGACCTTGAACAAGAAGGTCCCGTCTCAAAGGTAGCTTCCATGGTGGAGCCGATGACATATTCACCAGGTCTGCATACCAAGTTCTGCGTGGCCACGCAGGAGCTATCAAGATCACCGAAGCCCTCTCCTGATTGATCCTGGCTACCAGCCTGGGAATGAGAGGAAACGGTGGGAATACATAAGCTAGGTTGAAGGTCCAGGGCGCTACTAGTGCATCTACTAGAGTCGCCTTGGGATCCCTGGATCTGGACCCGTAGCAAGGAACCTTGAAGTTCTGACGAGACGCCATCAGATCCATGTCTGGAATGCCCCATAATTGAGTTATGTGGGCAAAGATTTCCGGATGGAGTTCCCACTCCCCCGGATGAAATGTCTGACGACAAGTGGCAGGAGTGAATCTCCGCCCATTGAATTACTTTGGTCACTTCTTCCATCGCCAGGGAACTCCTTGTTCCCCCCTGATGGTTGATATATGCAACAGTCGTCATGTTGTCTGATTGAAACCTTATGAATTTGGCCTTTGCTAGTTGAGGCCAAGCCTTGAGAGCATTGAATATCGCTCTCAGTTCCAGAATGTTTATCGGGAGAAGAGATTCTTCCCGAGACCATAGACCCTGAGCTTTCAGGGGTTTCCAGACCGCGCCCCAGCCCACCAGACTGGCGTCGGTCGTGACAATGACCCACTCTGGTCTGCGGAAGCTCATCCCTTGTGACAGGTTGTCCAGGGTCAGCCACCAACGGAGTGAATCTCTGGTCCTCTGATCTACTTGGATCGTCGGGGACAAGTCTGTATAATCCCCATTCCACTGTCTGAGCATGCACAGTTGTAATGGTCTTAGATGAATTCGCGCAAAAGGAACTATGTCCATTGCCGCAACCATCAAACCTATTACTTCCATGCACTGCGCTATGGAAGGAAGAAGAACAGAATGAAGTACTTGACAAGAGCTTAGAAGTTTTGATTTTCTGGCCTCTGTCAGAAAAATCTTCATTTCTAAGGAGTCTATTATTGTTCCCAAGAAGGGAACTCTTGTTGACGGGAATAGAGAACTTTTTTCTACGTTCACTTTCCACCCGTGAGATCTGAGAAAGGCTAGGACAATGTCCGTATGAGCCTTTGCTTGTGGCAGAGACGACGCTTGAATCAGTATGTCGTCCAAGTAAGGTACTACTGCAATGCCCCTTGGCCTTAGCACCGCTAGAAGGGACCCTAGTACCTTTGTGAAAATTCTTGGAGCAGTGGCTAATCCGAATGGAAGTGCCACAAACTGGTAATGCTTGTCCAGAAAGGCGAACCTTAGGAACCGATGATGTTCCTTGTGGATAGGAATATGTAGATACGCATCCTTTAAATCCACCGTGGTCATGAATTGACCTTCCTGGATGGTAGGAAGAATTGTCCGAATGGTTTCCATTTTGAACGATGGAACCCTGAGAAATTTGTTTAGGATCTTGAGATCCAAAATTGGCCTGAATGTTCCCTCTTTTTTGGGAACTATGAACAGATTGGAGTAAAACCCCATCCCTTGTTCTCCTAATGGAACAGGATGAATCACTCCCATTTTTAACAGGTCTTCTACACAATGTAAGAATGCCTGTCTTTTTATTTGGTCTGAAGACAATTGAGACCTGTGGAACCTTCCCCTTGGGGGTAGTTCCTTGAATTCCAGGAGATAACCTTGAGAAACTATTTCTAGCGCCCAAGGATCCTGAACATCTCTTGCCCAAGCCTGAGCGAAGAGAGAGAGTCTGCCCCCCACCAGATCCGGTCCCGGATCGGGGGCCAACATCTCATGCTGTCTTAGTAGCGGTAGCAGGCTTCTTGGCCTGCTTACCTTTGTTCCAGCCTTGCATCGGTCTCCAGGCTGGCTTGGTTTCAGAAGAATTACCCTCTTGCTTAGAGGATGTAGAATTTGAGGCTGGTCCGTTTCTGCGAAAGGGACGAAAATTTGTTTTATTTTTAGCCTTAAAAGACCTATCCTGAGGAAGGGCGTGGCCCTTTCCCCCAGTGATGTCTGAAATAATCTCTTTCAAGTCAGGGCCAAACAGCGTTTTCCCCTTGAAAGGGATGTTAAGCAATTTGTTCTTGGAGGACACATCCGCTGACCAAGACTTTAGCCAAAGCGCTCTGCGCGCCACAATAGCAAAACCTGAATTTTTCGCCGCTAATCTAGCTAATTGCAAAGTGGCGTCTAAGGTAAAAGAGTTAGCCAATTTAAGTGCTTGAACTCTGTCCATAACCTCCTCATAAGAAGATGCTTTATTGAGCGACTTTTCTAGTTCTTCGAACCAGAAACACGCTGCTGTAGTGACAGGAACAATGCATGAAATTGGTTGTAGAAGGTAACCTTGCTGAACAAACATCTTTTTAAGCAAACCCTCTAATTTAAACACCAAAAAACTCTAAGCCATCTCCGTGGAGATGTTGCCTGTGCAACGGCAAAGAGAATGACTGGGGAAGGCGGAGCCTAGGAGGGATCATGTGACCAGCTTTGCTGGGCTCTTTGCCATTTCCTGTTGGGGAAGAGAATATCCCACAAGTAAGGATGACGCCGTGGACCGGACACACCTATGTTGGAGAAAAACAGAAAATATAAGCAGAAGAATCAAACTGAAACAGCTGCCTGAAGTACTTTTCTACCAAAGACTGCTTCTGAGGAAGAAAACACATCAAAATGGTAGAATTTAGTAAAAGTATGCAAAGAAGACCAAGTTGCTGCTTTGCAAATCTGATCAACCGAAGCTTCATTCCTAAATGCCCAGGAAGTAGAGACTGACCTAGTTGAATGAGCTGTAATCCTTTGAGGCGGAGTTCTACCTGACTCAACATAAACATGATGAATCAAAGACTTTAACGACGATGCCAAAGAAATGGCAGAAGCCTTCTGACCTTTCCTTGAACCAGAAAAGATAACAAATAGACTAGAAGTCTTCCGGAAATCTTAGTAGCTTCAACATAATATTTCAAAGCTCTAACTACATCCAAAGAATGCAACGATCTTTCCTTAGAGATCTTAGGATTAGGACACAATGAAGGAACTACAATATCTCTACTAATGTTGTTAGAATTCACAACCTTAGGTAAAAATTTAAATGAAGTTCGCAACACGGCCTTATCCTGATGAAAAATCAGAAAAGGAGACTCACAAGAAAGAGCAGATAATTCAGAAACTCTTCTAGCAGAAGAGATGGCCAAAAGAAACAAAACTTTCCAAGAAAGTAATTTAATATCTAGCGAATGCATAGGTTCAAACGGAGGAGCTTGAAGAGCCCCTAGAACCAAATTCAAACTCCAAGGAGGAGAAATTGACTTAATAACAGGTTTTATACGAACCAAAGCTTGTACAAAACAATAAATATCAGGAAGACTAGCAATCTTTCTGTGAAAAAGAACAGAAAGAGCAGAGATTTGTCCTTTCAAGGAACTTGCAGACAAACCATTATCCAAACCATCCTGAAGAAACTGTAAAATTCTAGGAATTCTAAAAGAATGCCAAGAAAAATGATGAGAAGAACACCAAGAAATGTAAGTCTTCCAGACTCGATAATATATCATCCTAGATACAGATTTACGAGCCTGTAACATAGTATTAATTACGGAGTCAGAGAAACCTCTATGACTGAGAATCAAGTGTTCAATCTCCATACCTTCAAATATAAAGATTTGAGATCCTGATGGAAAAAAGGACCTTGCGATAGAAGGTCTGGTCTTAACGGAAGAGTCCACGGTTGGCAAGTAGCCATCCGGACAAGATCCGCATACCAAAACCTGTGAGGCCATGCTGGAGCCACCAGCAGAATAAACGAACGCTCCTTTAGAATCTTGGAAATCACTCTTGGAAGAAGAACTAGAGGCGGAAAGATATAAGCAGGATGATACTTCCAAGGAAGTGACAATGCATCCACTGCTTCCGCCTGAGGATCCCTGGATCTGGACAGATACCTGGGAAGCTTCTTGTTTAGATGAGAAGCCATCAGATCTATTTCTGGAAGTCCCCATATTTGAACAATCTGAAGAAATACCACTGGGTGAAGAGACCATTCGCCCGGATGTAGTGTTTGGCGACTGAGATAATCCGCTTCCCAATTGTCTATACTTGGGATATGAACCGCAGAAATTAGACAGGAGCTGGATTCCGCCCATACAAGTATTCGAGAGACTTCTTTCATAGCCAGAGAACTGTGAGTCCCTCCTTGATGATGGACATATGCCACGGTTGTGACATTGTCCGTCTGGAAACAAATGAACGACTCTCTCTTTAGAAGAGGCCACGACTAAAGAGCTCTGAAAATTGCACGGAGTTCCAAAATGTTGATTGGTAATCTCGCCTCCTGAGATTCCCAAACCCCTTGTGCTGACAGAAACCCCCATACAGCTCCCCAACCTGTCAGACTTGCATCTGTTGAGATCACAGTCTAGGTTGGAAGAACAAAAGAAGCCCCCTGAACTAAACGATGGTGGTCTGTCCACCACGTCAGAAAGTGTCGAAAAATCGGATTTAAAGATATTAATTGAGATATCTTTGTATAATCCCTGCACCACTGGTTCAGCATACAGAGCTGAAGAGGTCGCATTTGAAAACGAGCAAAGGGGATCGCGTCCAATGCAGCAGTCATAAGACCTAGAATTTCCATGCATAAGGCTACCGAAGGGAAAGATTGAGACTGAAGGTTTTGACAAGCTGAAACCAATTTCAGTCGTCTCTTGTCCGTCAGAGACAGAGTCATGGACACTGAATCTATCTGGAAACCTAAAAAGGTTACCCTTGTCTGAGGAATCAACGAACTTTTTGGTAAATTGATCCTCCAACCATGTTCTTGAAGAAACAACACTCATAAAAGACTGGAAAGGTTCTTTCTATTGAAAATGAGCAAAGGGAATTGAATCCAATGCTGTGGCCATAAGACCTAAAACTTCTATGCATATATAGCAACTGAAGGAAATAATAGAGACTAAAGGTACCGACAGACGGAACCCAATAAAATGATCCCTTGTCTGATAGAGACAAAGACAGTGACACAAACTATCTGGAAACCTAAAAAAGGTGACCCTTGTGTGAGGAATCAAGAGCTTTTGAAAAAAAGATCCTCTAACTATGTCCTGAAGAGCAAGTGAATCATATGAGATTCTGCATCCTCAGAAAATAATCTGAATGAAAACAGAAAAATGAAAATATGCATTTATTGTATCTAATGAAAACAAATAATGCTATCAATGACCATGAAAAGGCAAAATAGTTTGAATAAAACTCCAAAACCCGGTTCCTAAAAAAGGAACTGGAAGAAATACCCCAGAAGATTCCAGGTCTGAGCAGCGCTTGAACCCCAGCCATGCTTCAACAGTACCCAAAATATATAGGACAGAAACACACTTAAAGAAAGTGTTAGCCTTACTGGAATAAAATCAAAGAAATTTGGACAAAATAGAACCAAATAAATTTCAAAGAAGTCTTAACCTGCCCCTTACCAGCCAAGCTGGAATACGGCACGTACATCGCAATATTAGGGAGCTGATTTCGAACTTCAATTATAAACATGTTACTTGGGAAGAACTCAGGAATTCGTTCCTTAATAAGAACAACCAAACTAGTATAAGCTTAAAGTTTAGTCTTAGAACTCAATCTTGAAGCCCAGAGTAACAGTTAAGAATTGAATCCAATTATAAAATAAATAATTGATTATCTTAGAACAAAAGAAATATGGATTTTTTTTTTTTTTTTAAAAATCACAAAATTCTTCTAGCTAAAATAGCTAAAGACAAAGATTAACCCTCATTTGCGAAAATATTCAATAAAATGAAGACACAAATGAAATTATTAGCATGATAGTCCAGTTTAAAGGACCAGTCAATACAGTGGACTTGCATAATCAATAAATGCAAAACAACAAGACAAATGCAACAGCACCTTAGTCTAGTAAATGTTGTCCCTTTTAACAATGCTAAAATAAATCATAATCTGATACTTGATCTTAAAGTAAACAGAAAAAATGAAGCAATTGCAATATCCAAATAAATCACAGGACCAAGAAAAGTACATGAAACTAAATAATTTTCCATAAATAAGATACAACTATCTAAAAGAAAATAAATACTATTTTGCTATAGAAACAATAGCATAATTAGTAGAAGTAGAGATAGCCCCAATAAATTGAAGAACCCTCCAAATTGAATTTAACTGCTGGCAAAGAATATAGTTTAAAACCTTTGAAGAAGGAATAAAAGAAAATTCTCAGCCTATTCTATTCCCTAGTATGGGGAATTGGAAAGAAAACCTCTGAAAACACAGAAGAATAAATAGGCAGAAATAGTGTCAGCTAGTCTTAAAGAACTAGTTACCTTAATATCCAAAATAATCAACACCTTTTCAACAAAGAACAAATGTACTTTAATAATAGAAAAATAATAAAAAAGTAGATTTGTTAGTGTCAATCTCTGATGAAGAAAATTTCTGAAAGAGAAAAAACAGAATTTATGCTTACCTGATAAATTACTTTCTCCAACGGTGTGTCCGGTCCACGGCGTCATCCTTACTTGTGGGAATATCTCTTCCCCAACAGGAAATGGCAGAGTCCCAGCAAAGCTGGCCATATAGTCCCTCCTAGGCTCCGCCCACTCCAGTCATTCGACCGACGGACAGGAGGAAAAATATAGGAGAAACCATATGGTACCGTGGTGACTGTAGTTAGAGAAAATAATTCATCAGACCTGATTAAAAAACCAGGGCGGGCCGTGGACCGGACACACCGTTGGAGAAAGTAATTTATCAGGTAAGCATAAATTCTGTTTTCTCCAACATTGGTGTGTCCGGTCCACGGCGTCATCCTTACTTGTGGGAACCAATACCAAAGCTTTAGGACACGGATGAAGGGAGGGAGCAAATCAGGTCACCTAAACGGAAGGCACCACGGCTTGCAAAACCTTTCTCCCAAAAATAGCCTCCGAAGAAGCAAATTTGGCAAAAGTGTGCAGTGAAGACCAAGTCGCTGCCTTACATATCTGGTCAACAGAAGCCTCGTTCTTGAAGGCCCATGTGGAAGCCACAGCCCTAGTGGAGTGAGCTGTGATTCTTTCAGGAGGCTGCCGTCCGGCAGTCTCATAAGCCAATCGGATGATGCTTTTAAGCCAAAAGGAAAGAGAGGTAGAAGTCGCTTTTTGACCTCTCCTTTTACCAGAATAGACAACAAACAAAGAAGATGTTTGTCTGAAATCTTTTGTAGCCTCTAAATAGAATTTTAGAGCACGGACTACGTCCAAACTGTGTAACAAACGTTCCTTCTTTGAAACTGGATTCGGACATAAAGAAGGTACAACTATCTCCTGGTTAATATTCTTGTTAGAAACAACCTTTGGAAGAAAACCAGGCTTAGTACGCAAAACCACCTTATCTGCATGGAACACCAGATAGGGCGGAGAACACTGCAGAGCAGATAATTCTGAAACTCTTCTAGCAGAAGAAATAGCAACCAAAAACAAAACTTTCCAAGATAGTAACTTAATATCTATCCCTTGAAGAACTGAAAGAACTAGATTTAGACTCCAGGGAGGAGTCAAATGTCTGTAAACAGGCTTGATCCTAACCAGAGCCTGAACAAATGCTTGAACATCTGGCACAGCTGCCAGTCTTTTGTGTAGTAAGACAGATAAAGCAGAGATCTGTCCCTTTAGAGAACTTGCAGATAATCCTTTCTCCAAACCTTCTTGTAGAAAGGAGAGAATCTTAGGAATTTTTATCTTATTCCATGGGAATCCTTTGGATTCACACCAACAGATATATCTTTTCCATATTTTATGGTAAATCTTTCTAGTTACCGGTTTTCTGGCCTGAACCAGAGTATCTATCACAGAATCTGAAAACCCACGCTTTGATAGAATCAAGCGTTCAATCTCCAAGCCGTCAGCTGGAGAGAGACCAGATTTGGATGTTCGAATGGACCCTGAACAAGAAGGTCCTGTCTCAAAGGTAGCTTCCATGGTGGAACCGATGACATATTCACCAGGTCTGCATACCAAGTCCTGCGTGGCCACGCAGGAGCTATCAAGATCACTGAGGCCCTCTCCTGTTTGATCCTGGCTACCAGCCTGGGAATGAGAGGAAACGGTGGAAATACATAAGCTAGGTTGAAGGTCCAAGGTGCTACTAGTGCATCTACTAGAGTCGCCTTGGGATCCCTGGATCTGGACCCGTAGCAAGGAACCTTGAAGTTCTGACGAGACGCCATCAGATCCATGTCTGGAATGCCCCATAATTGAGTTAGTTGGGCAAAGATCTCCGGGTGGAGTTCCCACTCCCCCGGATGGAATGTCTGACGACTCAGATAATCCGCTTCCCAGTTTTCCACACCTGGGATGTGGATCGCAGATAGGTGGCAGGAGTGATCCTCCGCCCATTGAATTATTTTGGTCACTTCTTTCATCGCCAGGGAACTCCTTGTTCCCCCCTGATGATTGATATACGCAACAGTCGTCATGTTGTCTGATTGGAATCTTATGAATCTGGCCTTTGCTAGCTGAGGCCAAGCCCTGAGAGCATTGAAGATCGCTCTTAGTTCCAGAATGTTTATCGGGAGAAAAGACTCTTCCCGAGACCATAGTCCCTGAGCTTTCAGGGATTCCCAGACCGCACCCCAGCCCACTAGACTGGCGTCGGTCGTGACAATGACCCACTCTGGTCTGCGGAAGCTCATTCTCTGGGATAGATGGTCCAGGGTCAGCCACCAACGGAGTGAATCTCTGGTCTTCTGATCTACTTGAATCATTGGAGACAAGTCTGTATAGTCCCCATTCCACTGTTTGAGCATGCACAGTTGTAATGGTCTTAGATGAATTAGTGCAAAAGGAACTATGTCCATTGTTGCAACCATCAACCCTACTACTTCCATGCACTGCGCTATGGAAGGACGAGGAACAGAATGAAGAACTTGACAAGCGCTTAGAAGTTTTGACTTTCTGACCTCTGTCAGAAAAATCCTCATTTCTAAGGAATCTATTATTGTTCCCAAGAAGGGAACTCTTGTCGACGGAGACAGAGAACTTTTTTCTATGTTCACCTTCCATCCGTGTGATCTGAGAAAGGCCAGAACGATGTCTGTATGAGCCTTTGCTTTTGACAGGGACGACGCTTGTATTAGAATGTCGTCCAAGTAAGGTACTACTGCAATGCCCCTCGGTCTTAGAACCGCTAGAAGGGACCCTAGTACCTTTGTGAAAATCCTTGGAGCAGTGGCTAACCCGAATGGGAGGGCCACAAACTGGTAATGTTTGTCCAGAAAGGCGAACCTTAGGAACTGATGATGTTCTTTGTGGATAGGAATATGTAGGTACGCATCCTTTAAATCCACGGTAGTCAAAAATTGACCTTCCTGGATAGTGGGTAGAATCGTTCGAATGGTTTCCATCTTGAACGATGGTACCCTGAGAAATTTGTTTAGGATCTTCAAATCCAAAATTGGTCTGAAAGTTCCCTCTTTTTTGGGAACTACGAACAGATTTGAATAAAATCCCATTCCTTGTTCCTTTAGTGGAACTGGGTGTATCACTCCCATCTTTAACAGGTCTTCTACACAATGTAAGAACGCCTGTCTCTTTATTTGGTTTAAGGATAAGTGAGACATGTGGAACCTTCCCCTTGGGGGTAGTTCCCTGAATTCCAGAAGATAACCCTGAGAAACTATTTCTAGTGCCCAGGGATCCTGAACATCTCTTGCCCAAGCCTGAGCAAAGAGAGAGAGTCTGCCCCCTACTAGATCCGGTCCCGGATCGGGGGCTACTCCTTCATGCTGTTTTGTTAGCAGCAGCAGGCTTCTTGGCCTGCTTACCCTTGTTCCAGCCTTGCATCGGTTTCCAGGCAGGTTTGGGTTGTCAGACATTACCCTCTTGCTTAGAGGATGCAGAATTAGAGGCCGGTCCGTTCCTGAAATTGCGAAAGGAACGAAAATTAGACTTATTCTTGGCCTTGAAAGGCCTATCTTGTGGAAGGGCGTGGCCCTTTCCCCCAGTGATGTCTGAGATAATCTCTTTCAATTCTGGTCCAAATAGAGTTTTACCTTTGAAAGGGATGTTAAGCAATTTTGTCTTGGATGACACATCCGCTGACCAAGACTTTAGCCAAAGCGCTCTGCGCACCACGATTGCAAACCCTGAATTTTTTGCCGCTAATCTAGCTAATTGCAAAGCGGCATCTAAAATAAAAGAGTTAGCCAACTTAAGTGCGTGAACTCTGTCCATAACCTCCTCATATGGAGTCTCTCTACTGAGCGACTTTTCTAGTTCCTCAAACCAGAACCACGCTGCTGTAGTGACAGGAACAATGCACGAAATGGGTTGTAGAAGGTAACCTTGCTGTACAAAAATCTTTTTAAGCAAAGCCTCCAATTTTTTATCCATAGGATCTTTGAAAGCACAACTATCCTCGATAGGAATAGTAGTGCGCTTGTTTAGAGTAGAAACTGCCCCCTCGACCTTAGGGACTATCTGCCATAAGTCCTTTCTGGGGTCGACCATAGGAAATAATTTCTTAAATATAGCAGGGGGAACAAAAGGTATGCCGGGCTTCTCCCACTCCTTATTCACTATGTCCGCCACCCGCTTGGGTATAGGAAAAGCGTCGGGGTGCACCGGAACCTCTAGGAACTTGTCCATCTTGCATAATTTCTCTGGAATGACCAAGTTGTCACAATCATCCAGAGTAGATAACACCTCCTTAAGCAGTGCGCGGAGATGTTCTAATTTAAATTTAAATGTCACAACATCAGGTTCAGCTTGTTGAGAAATTTTTCCTAAATCTGAAATTTCCCCATCTGACAAAACCTCCCTCATGGCCACTTCAGATTGGTGTGAGGGTATGACAGAACAATTATCATCAGCGCCCTCCTGCTCTTCAGTGTTTAAAACAGAGCAATCGCGCTTTCTCTGATATGTAGGCATTTTGAATAAAATATTTGCTATGGAGTTATCCATTACAGCCGTTAATTGTTGCATGGTAATAAGCATTGGCGCACTAGATGTACTAGGGGCCTCCTGTGTGGGCAAAACTGGTGTAGACACAGTAGGAGATGATGTAGTATCATGTTTACTCCCCTCATCTGAGGAATCATCTTGGGCAATTTCATTATCTGTGGCAGTACTGTCCTTACTTTGTTTGGACGCTATGGCACAATTATCACATAAATTTAAATGGGGAGACACATTGGCTTTCATACATATAGAACATAGCTTATCCGAAGGCACAGACATGTTAAACAGGCTTAAACTTGTCAACAAAGCACAAAAAACGTTTTAAAACAAAACCGTTACTGTCTCTTTAAATTTTAAACAAAAAACACTTTATTACTGAATATGTGAAAAAGTATGAAGGAATTGTTCAAAAATTACCAAAATTTCACCACAGTGTCTTAAAGCATTAAGAGTATTGCACACCAAATTTCAGAGCTTTAACCCTTAAAATAACGGAACCGGAGCCGTTTACAAATTTAACCCCTATACAGTCCCAGCTATAGCCTTTGCTGTGACCTAACCAAGCCCAGAGGGGAATACGATACCAAGTGACGCCTTCTAGAAACTTTTCCAGCTACTTTCAGATCCTCACACATGCATCTGCATGTCTTGCTCTCAAAAAACAACTGCGCAGTAATGGCGCGAAAATGAGGCTCAGCCTACAACTGGGAAGGCCCCCCTGACTGGAAAAGGTGTCTAACATAGTGCCTGCCGTTAAAAAACGTTCCCCAAGTTTATAAATGAGAATTATCAGCATAAACATGTATAAAATGCCCAAATAAAGCAATCGATTTAGCCCATAAAAGTGTCTACCAGTTTTATAGCCCATATTAAGCCCTTTATTCTGTTTGCTTGACTAAGAAAATGGCTTACCGGTCCCCCTGAGGGGAAATGACAGCCTTCCAGCATTACATGGTCTTGTTAGAAATATGGCTAGTCATACCTTAAGCAGAAAAGTCTGCTAACTGTTTCCCCCAACTGAAGTTACTTCATCTCAACAGTCCTATGTGGAAACAGCAATCAATTTTAGTTACTGTCTGCTAAAATCATCTTCCTCTCACAAACAGAAATCTTCATCCTTTTCTGTTTCAGAGTAAATAGTACATACCAGCACTATTTTAAAATAACAAACACTTGATAGAAGAATAAAAAACTACATTTAAACACCAAAAAACTCTTCACCATCTCCGTGGAGATGTTGCCTGTGCAACGGCAAAGAGAATGACTGGGGTGGGCGGAGCCTAGGAGGGACTATATGGCCAGCTTTGCTGGGACTCTTTGCCATTTCCTGTTGGGGAAGAGATATTCCCACAAGTAAGGATGACGCCGTGGACCGGACACACCAATGTTGGAGAAAACATCATCAGAGAAGGATAAATCAGTATGTTGTTGGTCATTTAAAACTATTTAAAGAATATAGTTTAAAACCTTTGAAGAAGGAATAAAAGAAAATTCTCAGCCTATTCCATTCCCTAGTATAGGGAATTGGAAAGAAAACCTCTAAAGAAATAAATAGGCAGAAATAATGTCAGCTAGTCTTAAAGAACTAGTTACCTTCATATACAAAATAATCAACACCTTTTCAACAAAGAACAAATGTACTTTAATAATTGAAAAATAATAAAAAAGTAGATTTGTTAGTGTCAATATCTGATGAAGAAAATTTCTGAAAGAGAAAAAAACATCATCAGAGAAGGATAAATCAGTATGTTGTTGGTCATTTGAAACTTCAATAATTAAAAAAGAAGTGAAAAAGACCTAAAAATGTTATTAGAAGGCACGAAGTCAGACAAAGCCTTTAAAATAGAATCAGAAAAATATTTCTTGTACATAAGATGTAAGAATGGAAATATATAAAGCATAAATACTAATGGATTCTGCATGTAAAAGTATATCATAATAACTTATTACAAACCATAGCTAAAGATAAACATTTATAACATTTAAAATAAATGAACTTAGCTTTGGTAGAACTGAAACTCAGTTAAGCGTTTTTCCAGAAGTGGCTTCTGATTCAGGGTTAATCTGAGACATGTTGCAATATGTAATAGAAAAAACAACATATAAAGCAAAATTGATCAAATTCCTTAAATGACAGTTTCAGGAATGGGAAAAAAATGCCAATGAACAAGCTTCTAGCAACCAGAAGCAATAAACAATGAGACTTAAATATTGTGGAGACAACAATGACACTCGAATTAGCGCCAAAAAAACCGCCCACATTATTTGGCGCCTAAATGCTTTTGGCGCCAAAAATGACGCCACATCCGGTAACGCCGACATTTTTTGGCGCAAAAAAGTAAAAAAAATGACGCAATTTCCGGCGACACGTATGAAGCCGGAAATGACAAGAAAATTTTTGCGCCAAAAAAGTCCGCGCCAAGAATGACGCAATAAAATGAAGCATTTTCAGCCCCCGCGAGCCTAACAGCCCACAGGAAAAAAGTCAAATTGATTTATTCATATGCATTATCCCAAATATGAAACCGACTGTCTAAACATTTATTTGCCTTGATTCAGGATGTTCAACGTTCCTTATTTCAAACACATATATTTAGAACTTTATATAAAAGTGCCCAACCATAGCTTAGAGTGTCACAGAAAATAAGACTTACTTACCTCAGGACACTCATCTACATGTAGTAGAAAGCCAAACCAGTACTGAAACGAGAATCAGTAGAGGTAATGGTATATATAAGAGTATATCGTCGATCTGAAAAGGGAGGTAAGAGATGAATCTCTACGACCGATAACAGAGAACCTATGAAATAGACCCCGTAGAAGATCATTGAATTCAAATAGGCAATACTCTCCTCACATCCCTCTGACATTCACTGCACACTGAGAGGAAAACCGGGCTCCAGCCTGCTGCGAAGCGCATATCAACGTAGAATCTAGCACAAACTTACTTCACCACCTCCATGGAGGCAAAGTTTGTAAAACTGATTTGTGGATGTGGTGAGGGGTGTATTTATAGGCATTTTGAGGTTTGGGAAACTTTGCCCCTCCTGGTAGGAATGTATATCCCATACGTCACTAGCTCATGGACTCTTGCTAATTACATGAAAGAAATAAGGCATCTAAGCTTTTTTCTTGGTTCAGAACTCTGGACAGCAGTTTTTGATTGGTGGATGAATTTATCCACCAATCAGCAAGGACAACCTAGGTTGTTCACCAAAAATGGGCCGGCATCTAAACTTACATTCTTGCATTTCAAATAAAGATTCCAAGAGAATTAAGAAAATTTGATAATAGGAGTAAATTAGAAAGTTGCTTAAAATGTCGTGCTCTATCTGAACCACAAAAGAAAAAATTTGGGTTCAGTGTCCCTTTAACCAGAAACCCAGTGTTGTTCCAGAGATTTAATCTCTAAAACTCAGTCTACAAAATTCCTGTGGCTAGAAATGACAACACATATCAAGAAGTTATATACGTTTAGCAGGCAGGGTTCTGTAGGTGAACTTCATATGTTTATTTTGATTAGTAGCTTTCATATGACAGCACAGATACAGTAGAGATAGTAGATACGAGATTTGTCAGGAAAGTGCTTCTGTATTTTGGAAGAAAATCAGTAAGAGGTCTCTCCAGTTTTAAAAAGCTTTGACACATTATTGTAGCTGGCTCACTAAAGATTACTCATCCCTCTATTTTTAAGGGGAGAAAAACAAAAATCACACACACGACACACTTATTGTGTGCCTGGTCAATGCTTTAACCGATAAGTAAAGAGATTGAAAGAAGTGAAGAGACATAAAATGCGACTGGCCTTACCGACTGCATCGTCTACCAAATTTTAAATAAGCTAAAATAGTAGTTCCCAAGTCCTGTTCTTATGCCATTTTACAGACTGCTAGTCAGACCTCATCTGGAATATTGTGTACAGTTCTGGAGACCATTTCTCCAAAAGGAAATAAAATAAACTAGAAACGGTCCAAAGCATGGCTACTAAAATGGTACATGGTCTAAAATACAATACGTACAGAGACATTAAAGGGACAGTAAAGTCATAATTAGACATTCATGATTTAGCCAGAGCAAACCATTTTAAACAACTTTCCAATTTACTTCCATTATTTAAATTTGCTAAATAAGTTGTCGATTGGTGGCTACATATATATACGGATTGTCATTGGCTCACCCATGTGTTCAGTTAGAAACCAGTAGTGCATTGCTGCTTCTTCAACAAATGATACCAATAGAATGTAGCAAATTTGATAAGAGACGTAAACTTGAAAGTTGTTTAAAATTGCACGTTCTACCTAAATCATTAAATAAAAATTTTGGGCTTCATGTCCCTTTAAGTCCCTTCATATATTTGAATGTGTTATATAGTGTGGAAGCTGAAAGCATACCAGAACAATCTTAAATGGCCAGTAAACCCACAAAATAATGTTATATAATTCTGCACATCAGCTTAGCGCAAACTTTGTACCTTAAAAGATTAAAGTGAAAAAATACAACGAAATTTACTTTCACAGTACGCCGCTCCTGGCTCTACTGAGCGGGTCTGTTTGTTTTCCCTAAGCCATCAGGCATGCTGTCTATTCACAGCCGGCCCGATCGCTCCATTAAACTCAATGTAACTCGCTCCTGCTACCAGACCAGAGTGGGAGCGAGTTACATTGAGTTTAATGGCGCGATCGGGCTGGCTGTGAATAGACAGCGTGCCCAATGCGCTTAGAGGAAAACAAACAGACCGGAGCAGCTTACCGTTAAAGTACATTTCGTAGCATTTTTTCACTTTAATCTTTTAAGGTACAAAGTTTGCGCTAAGCTGATGTTATATAATTCTGCACTATGTGCAGAATTATATAACATTATTTTGTGGGTCTACTGGCCCTTTAAGTTAGAGGGTACCATATTCAGGAGAGATGTGAAAAAGCATAAAAAAAAAAAAAAAAAAAAAAAAAAAAAGGGTGGTGTGGATTTATGGAAGGACATGGTAAACACAAGGACTATAAAATAATAAAAAAAATGCCTAAATAAGGCTATCCTGAAAAATATGTAATATTGGTAGACTTGAGGGCCTTCATGGTTCTTATCTACTGTCAAACTCTGTTTCTATAAAAGGAATCTTTATCTTAAAAGGGACATAAACATCCACATTCGACATGCTTAGTAGTGCGTTTCAAATTCGAAAAGAAGCGTTTTTGCAATAAATGTGATTGTAAATGTGCTCCCAGTAAGTTATCACATGTTCTTACTACACATGACGACAACAGAGCGCACAGCAAAAGATAAAGTTCAGAATAATTTCATTTAATCTGCTTTAAAACAACATGAAACCCCAAATATTATTTCATGATTAACAGAGCATACACTTTTAAACCACTTTTCAATTTACTTTTAGGCTTAGGAGGTGGAGCTAGCTGCTGATTAGTGGCTGCACATATATATGCCCTGTGTCAATGGCTTGGTAATGTAATCAGCTAGCTCCCAGTAGTGCATTGCTGCTCCTTCAACAAGAGAATGAAGCTAACATTATAAAACAAGTAAATTGTAAAGTATTTTAAAATTGTATCTGAAACATAAAAGAAAAACCATTTGGGTTTCATGTCCCTTTAAAATTCAGAAAAATATATTTATGTAGTATCATAGAAACCGTTAACAATGTAAGTAGGCTTACTTCTTGTCAGGAACTGGGAAACACTTGCAAGCTTTAAAAAAGGGACCACTCTGACTATCTTGCTAAGGTTTGAATATTGAGCTGATATACAAAATATACAAAATACACATAGGGATTTAGTGAATGTTCCACAAAATTGAATGAGGAAAAATAATGAATTGCATTGAAAGTAAGAAATTACTATTCTTTTCTCTTCACACATAGTAGAAGCAAACTCACCAAGGAAAGGACCCCAGATGTGTACATAGTAAGGCAAAAGAGAAAAACTACAGATAAAATAAAAGTGCACTTAGTAAAATGCAATGAGATGTTTTTGCCCACCTGTTGCTTAAAGGGGACATACAAGTAAAAATTACAGACAAAATGACAGCTTTAAATTCACTTCTATTATCAAATATACATTGTTCTCTTGGCATCCTTTGTGGGAAAGCATATGTACATATCCTCAGCACCAGCAATGCACCACTGGAGCTAAATGGTGATTGGTTGCTACACACATTTGTCTCAATATTGGCTCACCAGCTAGCTCACAGAGCTGACTTTGACTGTGCGTTCAATTCCTTTACAATTATTAAGCTCAAGTTGTATGCAGGAAATACTGCACTTTTATGTCCCTTTAAGAAACTGGTGAATTGGCTTCTATTGTGAATTAAAAGGGTATTCCTTGCAATTTTGCTAGATAAAATACTTTTTAAATTTTAAAATAGCACTGTTGTCAACTTTGATGTAGCATAAAAGCGTAATTTGTAATTGGATTATTTACCCGTAGCTTTTTAATGAAAGAAACCAGTTCACTCCTGAAAGACAAAGTAAAAAAAAAAACACATTTACATTACAGTTTAATTTTGTCACTCTAAACAGTTTTACACACAAGTCATATTCAATAACACATACACATCTATCTATCTATCTATCTATCTATCTATCTATCTATCTATCTATCTATCTATCTATCATGTGAATGTCTGCATATAATCTAATACACATATCAATGTCATTTTTAAAACTAAGAATTTGGACTAAACTGCCATTTTGTTTATTATAATTTGTTAGAGGATGTAATTTTAACAAGTCTATGTGTTTAATCGCCCCAAAAAAGGTTAAACATAGCTAAGGTTCTGCTCAAAAGCTTCAGAACTACTAACCAGTGGAAATGGCCAGTGACCCTGTAACAGCAAAACCCAGCAGGGGGGAAAATGCAACTGCTGATTGGGTCACAAAATGCAAAGGAAGGGGCTAAAAACATAGTAAAAGCCCCATTTGGGATTCGTAGAGAACTGCAGATCCCAAGCAGGAAGCAGCCAGCGAGCCAATTGGCAGAGGGGTTAAACACACAGAGTTGGAGCCTCAATAGTGCTGTAACAAATTAAAAAAACAGAATTTATGTTTACCTGATAAATTGCTTTCTCCAACGGTGTGTCCGGTCCACGGCGTCATCCTTACTTGTGGGATATTCTCTTCCCCAACAGGAAATGGCAAAGAGCCCAGCAAAGCTGGTCACATGATCCCTCCTAGGCTCCGCCTACCCCAGTCATTCGACCGACGTTAAGGAGGAATATTTGCATAGGAGAAACCATATGGTACCGTGGTGACTGTAGTTAAAGAAAATAAATTATCAGACCTGATTAAAAAAACCAGGGCGGGCCGTGGACCGGACACACCGTTGGAGAAAGCAATTTATCAGGTAAACATAAATTCTGTTTTCTCCAACATAGGTGTGTCCGGTCCACGGCGTCATCCTTACTTGTGGGAACCAATACCAAAGCTTTAGGACACGGATGAAGGGAGGGAGCAAATCAGGTCACCTAAATGGAAGGCACCACGGCTTGCAAAACCTTTCTCCCAAAAATAGCCTCAGAAGAAGCAAAAGTATCAAACTTGTAAAATTTGGTAAAAGTGTGCAGTGAAGACCAAGTCGCTGCCCTACATATCTGATCAACAGAAGCCTCGTTCTTGAAGGCCCATGTGGAAGCCACAGCCCTAGTGGAATGAGCTGTGATTCTTTCGGGAGGCTGCCGTCCGGCAGTCTCGTAAGCCAATCTGATGATGCTTTTAATCCAAAAAGAGAGAGAGGTAGAAGTTGCTTTTTGACCTCTCCTTTTACCGGAATAAACAACAAACAAGGAAGATGTTTGTCTAAAATCCTTTGTAGCATCTAAATAGAATTTTAGAGCGCGAACAACATCCAAATTGTGCAACAAACGTTCCTTCTTTGAAACTGGTTTCGGACACAGAGAAGGTACGATAATCTCCTGGTTAATGTTTTTGTTAGAAACAACTTTTGGAAGAAAACCAGGTTTAGTACGTAAAACCACCTTATCTGCATGGAACACCAGATAAGGAGGAGAACACTGCAGAGCAGATAATTCTGAAACTCTTCTAGCAGAAGAAATTGCAACTAAAAACAAAACTTTCCAAGATAATAACTTAATATCAACGGAATGCAAGGGTTCAAACGGAACCCCCTGAAGAACTGAAAGAACTAAATTGAGACTCCAAGGAGGAGTCAAAGGTTTGTAAACAGGCTTAATTCTAACCAGAGCCTGAACAAAGGCTTGAACATCTGGCACAGCGGCCAGCTTTTTGTGAAGTAACACAGACAAGGCAGAAATCTGTCCCTTCAGGGAACTTGCAGATAATCCTTTTTCCAATCCTTCTTGAAGGAAGGATAGAATCCTAGGAATCTTAACCTTGTCCCAAGGGAATCCTTTAGATTCACACCAACAGATATATTTTTTCCAAATTTTGTGGTAAATCTTTCTAGTTACAGGCTTTCTGGCCTGAACAAGAGTATCGATAACAGAATCTGAGAACCCTCGCTTCGATAAGATCAAGCGTTCAATCTCCAAGCAGTCAGCTGGAGTGAAACCAGATTCGGATGTTCGAACGGACCCTGAACAAGAAGGTCTCGTCTCAAAGGTAGCTTCCAAGGTGGAGCCGATGACATATTCACCAGATCTGCATACCAAGTCCTGCGTGGCCACGCAGGAGCTATCAAGATCACCGACGCCCTCTCCTGAATGATCCTGGCTACCAGCCTGGGGATGAGAGGAAACGGCGGGAACACATAAGCTAGTTTGAAGGTCCAAGGTGCTACTAGTGCATCCACTAGAGCCGCCTTGGGATCCCTGGATCTGGACCCGTAGCAAGGAACTTTGAAGTTCTGACGAGAGGCCATCAGATCCATGTCTGGAATGCCCCACAGCTGAGTGACTTGGGCAAAGATTTCCGGATGGAGTTCCCACTCCCCCGGATGCAATGTCTGACGACTCAGAAAATCCGCTTCCCAATTTTCCACTCCTGGGATGTGGATAGCAGACAGGTGGCAGGAGTGAGACTCCGCCCATAGAATGATTTTGGTCACTTCTTCCATCGCCAGGGAACTCCTTGTTCCCCCCTGATGGTTGATGTACGCAACAGTTGTCATGTTGTCTGATTGAAACCGTATGAACTTGGCCCTCGCTAGCTGAGGCCAAGCCTTGAGAGCATTGAATATCGCTCTCAGTTCCAGAATATTTATCGGTAACAGAGATTCTTCCCGAGACCAAAGACCCTGAGCTTTCAGGGATCCCCAGACCGCGCCCCAGCCCATCAGACTGGCGTTGGTCGTGACAATGACCCACTCTGGTCTGCGGAATGTCATCCCTCATGCCAGGTTGTCCAGGGACAGCCACCAACGGAGTGAGTCTCTGGTCCTCTGATTTACTTGTATCTTCGGAGACAAGTCTGTATAGTCCCCATTCCACTGACTGAGCATGCACAGTTGTAATGGTCTTAGATGAATGCGCGCAAAAGGAACTATGTCCATTGCCGCTACCATCAACCCGATCACTTCCATGCACTGAGCTATGGAAGGAAGAGGAACGGAATGAAGTATCCGACAAGAGTCTAGAAGTTTTGTTTTTCTGGCCTCTGTCAGAAAAATCCTCATTTCTAAGGAGTCTATTATTGTTCCCAAGAAGGGAACCCTTGTTGATGGAGATAGAGAACTCTTTTCCACGTTCACTTTCCATCCGTGAGATCTGAGAAAGGCCAGGACAATGTCCGTGTGAGCCTTTGCTTGAGGAAGGGACGACGCTTGAATCAGAATGTCGTCCAAGTAAGGTACTACAGCAATGCCCCTTGGTCTTAGCACAGCTAGAAGGGACCCTAGTACCTTTGTGAAAATCCTTGGAGCAGTGGCTAATCCGAAAGGAAGCGCCACAAACTGGTAATGTTTGTCCAGGAATGCGAACCTCAGGAACCGATGATGTTCCTTGTGGATAGGAATATGTAGATACGCATCCTTTAAATCCACCGTGGTCATGAATTGACCTTCCTGGATGGAAGGAAGAATAGTTCGAATGGTTTCCATCTTGAACGATGGAACCTTGAGAAACTTGTTTAAGATCTTGAGATCTAAGATTGGTCTGAACGTTCCCTCTTTTTTGGGAGCTATGAACAGATTGGAGTAGAACCCCATCCCTTGTTCTCTTAATGGAACAGGATGAATCACTCCCATTTTTAACAGGTCTTCTACACAATGTAAGAATGCCTGTCTTTTTATGTGGTCTGAAGACAACTGAGACCTGTGGAACCTCCCCCTTGGGGGAAGTCCCTTGAATTCCAGAAGATAACCTTGGGAGACTATTTCTAGCGCCCAAGGATCCAGAACATCTCTTGCCCAAGCCTGAGCGAAGAGAGAGAGTCTGCCCCCCACCAGATCCGGTCCCGGATCGGGGGCCAACATTTCATGCTGTCTTGGTAGCAGTGGCAGGTTTCTTGGCCTGCTTACCCTTGTTCCAGTCTTGCATTGGTCTCCAAGCTGGCTTGGCTTGAGAAGTATTACCCTCTTGCTTAGAGGACGTAGCACTTTGGGCTGGTCCGTTTCTACGAAAGGGACGAAAATTAGGTTTATTTTTTGCCTTGAAAGGCCGATCCTGAGGAAGGGCGTGGCCCTTACCCCCAGTGATATCAGAGATAATCTCTTTCAAGTCAGGGCCAAACAGCGTTTTCCCCTTGAAAGGAATGTTAAGTAGCTTGTTCTTGGAAGACGCATCAGCCGACCAAGATTTCAACCAAAGCGCTCTGCGCGCCACAATAGCAAACCCAGAATTCTTAGCCGCTAACCTAGCCAATTGCAAAGTGGCGTCTAGGGTGAAAGAATTAGCCAATTTGAGAGCATTGATTCTGTCCATAATCTCCTCATAAGGAGGAGAATCACTATCGACCGCCTTTATCAGCTCATCGAACCAGAAACATGCGGCTGTAGCGACAGGGACAATGCATGAAATTGGTTGTAGAAGGTAACCCTGCTGAACAAACATCTTTTTAAGCAAACCTTCTAATTTTTTATCCATAGGATCTTTGAAAGCACAACTATCCTCTATGGGTATAGTGGTGCGTTTGTTTAAAGTGGAAACCGCTCCCTCGACCTTGGGGACTGTCTGCCATAAGTCCTTTCTGGGGTCGACCATAGGAAACAATTTTTTAAATATGGGGGGAGGGACGAAAGGAATACCGGGCCTTTCCCATTCTTTATTAACAATGTCCGCCACCCGCTTGGGTATAGGAAAAGCTTCTGGGAGCCCCGGCACCTCTAGGAACTTGTCCATTTTACATAGTTTCTCTGGGATGACCAACTTGTCACAATCATCCAGAGTGGATAATACCTCCTTAAGCAGAATGCGGAGATGTTCCAACTTAAATTTAAATGCAATCACATCAGGTTCAGCTTGTTGAGAAATGTTCCCTGAATCAGTAATTTCTCCCTCAGACAAAACCTCCCTGGCCCCATCAGACTGGGTTAGGGGCCTTTCAGAAATATTATTATCAGCGTCGTCATGCTCTTCAGTATCTAAAAACTCTAAGCCATCTCCGTGGAGATGTTGCCTGTACAACGGCAAAGAGAATGACTGGGGTAGGCGGAGCCTAGGAGGGATCATGTGACCAGCTTTGCTGGGCTCTTTGCCATTTCCTGTTGGGGAAGAGAATATCCCACAAGTAAGGATGACGCCGTGGACCGGACACACCTATGTTGGAGAAATGTAACTTTTGCACTGTAATGACCCTTTAAAGGAACATTGTACACTCGGTTTTTCTTTGAATAAATGTTTTGTACATGATCTATTTTTATAGCAGATATGGAAGTGTTTTTGCTCTTTTTATTTTAAAGTGAAGGTAAACTTTGGTGAATGAAAGCCCGTTTTTTAAAAATACTATACTGGTACATAAATATATGTGAAACAATTCTGGTGTTGTATCACAAATAGATTTAGGTGGTTGTACAGTTGCCGATCAAAACTGCAAATCTTTATTATTTTATGAAATATATGGGTTTTACATTGTCTTTCAAACCATGAATATATAGGAATTATAAATCCTATAAGAGTTGATTGTTCTTTATAGATGTTTAACCCCTTAATGACCACAGCCCTTTTCCGTTTTCTGACCGTTTGGGACCAAGGCTATTTTTAAATTTCTGTAGTGTTTGTGTTTAGCTGTAATTTTCCTCTTACTCATTTACTGTACCCACACATATTATATACCGTTTTTCTCGCCATTAAATGGACTTTCTAAAGATACCATTATTTTCATCATATCTTATAATTTACTATAAAAAAAATATAAAATATGAGGAAAAAATGGAAAAAAACAATTTTTTTTTAAATTTGACCCCCAAAATCTGTTACACATCTACAACCACCAAAAAACACCCATGCTAAATAGTTTCTAAATTTTGTCCTGAGTTTTAGAAATACCCAATGTTTACATGTTCTTTGCTTTTTTTGTAAGTTATAGGGCCATAAATACAAGTAGCACTTTGCTATTTCCAAACCACTTTTTTTCAAACTTAGAGCTAGTTACATTAGAACACTGATATCTTCCAGGAATCCCTGAATATCCCTTGACATGTATATATTTTTTTTTAGTAGACATCCCAAAGTATTGATCTAGGCCCATTTTGGTATATTTCATGCCACCATTTCACCGCCAAATGCGATTAAATACAAAAAAATGTTCACTTTTTCACAAATTTTGTTACAAACTTTAGGTTTCTCACTGAATTTATTTACAAACAGCTTGTGCAATTATGACACAAATGGTTGTAAATGCTTCTCTGGGATCCCCTTTTTCCATAAATAGCAGACATATATGGATTTGGTGTTGCTTTTTGGTAATTAGAAGGCCGCTAAATGCCACTGCGCACCACACGTGTATTATGCCCAGCAATGAAGGGGTTAATTAGGGAGCATGTAGGGAGCTTGTAGGGTTAATTTTAGCTTTATTGTAGTGTAGTAGACAACCCTAAGTATTGATCTAGGCCCATTTTGGTATATTTCATGCCACCATTTCACCGCCAAATGCGATTAAATAAAAAAAAAAGTTAAATTTTTCACAATTTTAGGTTTCTCACTAAAATTATTTACAAACAGCTTGTGCAATTATGGCACAAATGGTTGTAAATGCTTCTCTGGGATCCCCTTTGTTGAGAAATAGCAGACATACATGGCTTTGACGTTGCTTTTTGGTAATTAGAAGGCCGCTAAATGCCGCTGAGCATCACACGTGTATTATGGCTAGCAGTGAAGGGGTTAATTAGGTAGCATGTAGGGGAGCTTGCAGGGTTAATTTTAGCTTTAGTGTAGAGATCAGACTCCCACCTGACACATTACACCCCCTAATCCCTCCCAAACAGCTCTCTTCCCTCCCCCACCCCACAATTGTCCCCGCCATGTTAAGTACTGGCAGAAAGTCTGCCAGTACTAAAAAAAAAGCTATCCTTGATAAAAAAAAAAGAGGCATATTTACATATGCTGCTCTGGAGGATCCCCCCTTAGCCCCCAACCTCCCTGATACCCCCCCCCCCCAAACAGCTCTTTAACCATCCCCTTCTAACTTATTAGTAGCCATCTTTGGTACTGGCAGCTGTCTGCCAGTACCCAGTTTATAGTAAAAACAGAATTTATGTTTACCTGATAAATTACTTTCTCCAACGGTGTGTCCGGTCCACGGCGTCATCCTTACTTGTGGGATATTCTCTTCCCCAACAGGAAATGGCAAAGAGCCCAGCAAAGCTGGTCACATGATCCCTCCTAGGCTCCGCCTACCCCAGTCATTCGACCGACGTTAAGGAGGAATATTTGCATAGGAGAAACCATATGTTACCGTGGTGACTGTAGTTAAAGAAAATAAATTATCAGACCTGATTAAAAAAAAAACCAGGGCGGGCCGTGGACCGGACACACCGTTGGAGAAAGTAATTTATCAGGTAAACATAAATTCTGTTTTCTCCAACATAGGTGTGTCCGGTCCACGGCGTCATCCTTACTTGTGGGAACCAATACCAAAGCTTTAGGACACGGATGAAGGGAGGGAGCAAATCAGGTCACCTAAATGGAAGGCACCACGGCTTGCAAAACCTTTCTCCCAAAAATAGCCTCAGAAGAAGCAAAAGTATCAAATTTGTAAAATTTAGAAAAAGTGTGCAGTGAAGACCAAGTCGCTGCCTTACATATCTGATCAACAGAAGCCTCGTTCTTGAAGGCCCATGTGGAAGCCACAGCCCTAGTGGAGTGAGCTGTGATTCTTTCAGGAGGCTGCCGTCCGGCAGTCTCATAAGCCAATCGGATAATGCTTTTAATCCAGAAGGAGAGAGAGGAAGAAGTTGCTTTTTGACCTCTCCGTTTACCAGAATAAACAACAAACAAAGACAGTTTGTCTGAAATCCTTAGTAGCTGCTAAGTAAAATTTGAGAGCACGAACTACATCCAAGTTGTGCAACAAACGTTCCTTCTTTGAAACTGGATTAGGACACAAAGAAGGCACAACTATCTCCTGGTTAATGTTTTTGTTAGAAACAACTTTTGGAAGAAAACCAGGTTTAGTACGCAAAACCACCTTATCTGCATGGAACACCAGATAAGGAGAAGAACACTGCAGAGCAGATAATTCTGAAACTCTTCTAGCAGAAGAAATTGCAACCAAAAACAAAACTTTCCAAGATAATAACTTAATATCAACGGAATGTAAGGGTTCAAACGGAACCCCCTGAAGAACTGAAAGAACTAGGTTGAGACTCCAAGGAGGAGTCAAAATTTTGTAAACAGGCTTGATTCTAACCAGAGCCTGAACAAAGGCTAGAACATCTGGCACAGCTGCCAGCTTTTTGTGAAGTAACACAGACAAGGCAGAAATCTGTCCCATCAAGGAACTTGCAGATAATCCTTTTTCCAATCCTTCTCGAAGGAAGGATAGACTCTTAGGAATCTTAACCTTGTCCCAAGGGAATCCTGCAGATTCACACCAACAGATATACCAAATTATGTGGTAATTTTTCTGGTTACAGGCTTTCAGGCCTGAACAAGAGTATTAATAACAGAATCTGAGAACCCTCGCTTTGATAAGATCAAGCGTTCAATCTCCAAGCAGTCAGCTGGAGTGGGTCGAACGGACCTAGAACAAGAAGGTCTCGTCTCAAAGGTAGCTTCCATGGTGGAGCCGATGACATATTCACCAGATCTGCATACCAAGTCCTGCGTGGCCACGCAGGAGCTATCAAAATCACCGACGCCCTCTCCTGATTGATCCTGGCTACCAGCCTGGGGATGAGAGGAAACGGCGGGAACACATAAGCTAGTTTGAAGGTCCAAGGTGCTACTAGTGCATCCACTAGAGCCGCCTTGGGATCCCTGGATCTGTACCCGTAGTAAGGAACTCTGAAGTTCTGACGAGAGGCCATCAGATCCATGTCTGGAATGCCCCACGGTTGAGTGACTTGGGCAAAGATTTCCGGATGGAGTTCCCACTCCCCCGGATGCAATGTCTGACGACTCAGAAAATCCGCTTCCCAATTTTCCACTCCTGGGATGTGGATAGCAGACAGGTGGCAGGAGTGAGACTCCGCCCATAGAATGATTTTGGTCACTTCTTCCATCGCTAGGGAACTCCTTGTTCCCCCCTGATGGTTGATGTATGAACTTGGCCCTCGCTAGCTGAGGCCAAGCTTTGAGAGCATTGAATATCGCTCTCAGCTCCAGAATATTTATCGGTAGAAGAGATTCTACCCGAGACCAAAGACCCTGAGCTTTCAGGGATCCCCAGACCGCGCCCCAGCCCATCAGACTGGCGTCGGTCGTGACAATGACCCACTCTGGTCTGCGGAAGGTCATCCCTTGTGACAGGTTGTCCAGGGACAGCCACCAACGGAATGAGTCTCTGGTCCTCTGATTTACTTGTATCTTCGGAGACAAGTCTGAATAGTCCCCATTCCACTGACTGAGCATGAACAGTTGTAATGGTCTTAGATGAATGCGCACAAAAGGAACTATGTCCATTGCCGCTACCATCAAACCTATCACTTCCATGCACTGCGCTATGGAAGGAAGAGGAACGGAATGAAGTATCCGACAAGAGTCTAGAAGTTTTGTTTTTCTGGCTTCTGTCAGAAAAATCCTCATTTCTAAGGAGTCTATTATAGTTCCCAAGAAGGGAACCCTCGTTGACGGAGATAGAGAACTCTTTTCCACGTTCACTTTCCATCCGTGAGATCTGAGAAAGGCCAGGACAATGTCCGTGTGAGCCTTTACTTGAGGAAGGGACGACGCTCGAATCAGAATGTCGTCCAAGTAAGGTACTACAGCAATGCCCCTTGGTCTTAGCACCGCCAGAAGGGACCCTAGTACCTATGAGAAAATCCTAGGAGCAGTGGCTAATCCGAAAGAAAACGCCACGAACTGGAAATGCTTGTCCAGGAATTCAAACCTTAGGAACCGATGATGTTCCTTGTGGATAGGAATATGTAGATACGCATCCTTGAAATCCACCTTGGTCATGAATTGACCTTCCTGGATGGAAGGAAGAAGTGTTCGAATGGTTTCCATCTTGAACGATGGAACCTTGAGAAACTTGTTCAAGATCTTGAGATCTAAGATTGGTCTGAACGTTCCCTCTTTTTTGGGAACTATGAACAGATTGGAGTAGAACCCCATCCCTAGTTCTCCTAATGGAACAGGATGAATCACTCCCATTTTTAGCAGGTCTTCTACCCAATGTAAGAATGCCTGTCTTCTTATGTGGTCTGAAGACAACTGAGACCTGTGGAACCTCCCCCTTGGAGGAAGCCCCTTGAACTCCAGAGAATAACCTTGGGAGACTATTTCTAGCGCCCAAGGATCCAGAACATCTCTTGCCCCAGCCTGAGCGAAGAGAGAGAGTCTGCCCCCCACCAGATCCGGTCCCGGATCGGGGGCCCGCATTTCATGCTGTCTTGGTAGCAGTGGCAGGTTTCCTGGCCTGCTTTCCTTTGTTCCAGCCTTGCATAGGTCTCCAGGCTGGATTGGCTTGAGAAGTATTACCTTCCTGCTTAGAGGACGTAGCCCTTGGGGCTGATCCGTTTCTGCGAAAGGGACGAAACTTAGGTTTATTTTTGGTCTTGAAAAGACCTATCCTGAGGAAGGGCGTGGCCCTTGCTCCCAGTGATATCAGAGATAATCTCTTTCAAGTCAGGGCCAAAGAGTGTTTTCCCCTTGAAAGGAATGTCAAGCAATTTGTTCTTGGAAGACGCATCCGCTGCCCAAGATTTTAACCAAAGCGCTCTGCGCCACAATAGCAAACCCAGAATTTTTTCGCCGCTAACCTAGCCAATTGCAAGGTGGCGTCTAGGGTGAAAGAATTAGCCAATTTAAGAGCACGAATTCTGTCCATAATCTCCTCATAAGAAGAAGAATTACTAATAATCGCCTTTCCTAGCTCATCAAACTAGAAACACGCGGCTGCAGAGACAGGGACAATGCATGCAATTGGTTGTAGAAGGGAACCTTGCTGAACAAACATCTTTAGCAGACCTTCTAATTTTTTATCCATAGGATCTTGGAAAGCACAACTATCTTCTATGGGTATAGTGGCGCGCTTGTGTAGAGTAGAAACCGCCCCCTCGACCTTGGGGACTGTCTGCCATCAGTCCTTTCTGGGGTCGACTATAGGAAAACAATTTTATAAATATGGGGGGAGGTACTAAAGGTATACCGGGCCTGTCCCATTCTTTACTAACAATGTACGCCACCCGCTTGGATATAGGAAAAGCTTCGGGGGGCCCCGGGGCCTCTAAGAACTTTTCCATTTTACATAGTGGTTCTGGAATGACCAGATAATCACAATCATCCAAATTGGATAACACCTCCTTAAGCAGAGCGCGGAGATGTTCCAACTTAAATTTAAAAGTAATCACATCAGGTTCAGCTTGTTGAGAAATGTTTCCTGAATCTGAAATTTCTCCCTCAGACAAAACCTCCCTGGCCCCCTCAGACTGGTGTAGGGGCCCTTCAGAAACCATATCATCAGCGTTCTCATGCTCTACAGAATTTTCTAAAACAGAGCAGTCGCGCTTTCACTGATAAGTGGGCATATTGGCTAAAATGTTTTTGATAGAATTATCCATTACAGCCGTTAAATGTTGCATAGTAAGGAGTATTGGCGCACTAGATGTACTAGGGGCCTCCTGTATGGGCAAGACTGGTGTAGACGAAGGAGGGGATGATGCAGTACCATGCTTACTCCCCTCACTTGAGGAATCATCTTGGGCATCATTTTTACTAAAAAATTTTTATGACATAAAATACATATAGTTAAATGAGAAGGAACCTTGGTTTCCCCACAGTCAGAACACAATCTATCTGGTAGTTCAGACATGTTAAACAGGCATAAACTTGATAACAAAGCACAAAAAACGTTTTAAAATAAAACCGTTACTGTCACTTTAAATTTTAAACTAAACACACTTTATTACTGCAATTGCGAAAAAGTATGAAGGAATTGTTCAAAATTCACCAAAATTTCACCACAGTGTCTTAAAGCCTTAAAAGTATTGCACACCAAATTTGGAAGCTTTAACCCTTAAAATAACGGAACCGGAGCCGTTTTTATATTTAACCCCTTTACAGTCCCTGGAATCTGCTTTGCTGAGACCCAACCAAGCCCAAAGGGGAATACGATACCAAATGATGCCTTCAGAAAGACTTTTCTATGTATCAGAGCTCCACACACATGCAGCTGCATGCCATGCTGTCCTCAAAAACAAGTGCGCCATACCGGCGCGAAAATGAGGCTCTGACTATGATTAGGGAAAGCCCCTAAAGAATAAGGTGTCAAAAACAGTGCCTGCCGATATAATCATATCAAAATACCCAGAATAAATGATTCCTCAAGGCTAAATATGTGTTAATAATGAATCGATTTAGCCCAGAAAAAGTCTACAGTCTTAATAAGCCCTTGTGAAGCCCTTATTTACTATCTTAATAAACATGGCTTACCGGATCCCATAGGGAAAATGACAGCTTCCAGCATTACATCGTCTTGTTAGAATGTGTCATACCTCAAGCAGTAAGAGACTGCACACTGTTCCCCCAACTGAAGTTAATTGCACTCAACAGTCCTGTGTGGAACAGCCATGGATTTTAGTTACGGTGCTAAAATCATTTTCCTCATACAAACAGAAATCTTCATCTCTTTTCTGTTTCTGAGTAAATAGTACATACCAGCACTATTTTAAAATAACAAACTCTTGATTGAATAATAAAAACTACAGTTAAACACTAAAAAACTCTAAGCCATCTCCGTGGAGATGTTGCCTGTACAACGGCAAAGAGAATGACTGGGGTAGGCGGAGCCTAGGAGGGATCATGTGACCAGCTTTGCTGGGCTCTTTGCCATTTCCTGTTGGGGAAGAGAATATCCCACAAGTAAGGATGACGCCGTGGACCGGACACACCTATGTTGGAGAAACATTTGTTTTTTTTATTTTTTTAAAATACTTTTCTGTAGTGTAGCTTGCCCCCCCAAAAGACCAACCCCCCACCCCCTCCCAGATCTCTTAGATTGATATACTTAGATATTTTTGGCCCTCACTGCCACTTTTTTCACATAATTTTTCTGTAGTGTAGCGGTTCCCACCCGCTCCCTACCCGTGCGCGCGCGCCCCCGTGCGCGCGCGCCCCCGTGCGCGCGCACCCCCGGCGTTCCCGCCCACGATCCCGCCCCCTCCACATCATACGGCCCATCGATGGCCGCCCACCCGCCTCCCAGACTGGCTCCCACCCACCAACGAAACCGGCCATCGATGTCCGGTGCAGAGAGGACCACAGAGTGGCTCTCTCTGCATCGGATGGCCAAGGGGGGTTATTGCAGGATGCCTCGATGTTGAGGCATCACTGCAATAACCGGAAAGCAGCTGGAAGCGAGCAGGATTGCTTCCAGCTGCTTTCCAGACCGAGGACGTACGCCATACGTCCTCAGGCGTTAAGTGAATTTTTTTGGAGGACGTATGGCGTACGTCCTTGGTCGTTAAGGGGTTAAGTAGGGTTTCTTTGGCTCACTATGGATGTTATATATGTGGAATTAAGTGGTGAGGAGTGTGAACTAGTCTATCTACGCCTAATCTTCTATGGTCCATCAGGAGGGTTTTGTGGTTTTGTTTCACATAGAAAAATCATATCATGGAAGACATCTAAATCTATTAGTGGACATATAGTAGTATCTTTCGAGAGAAAGGTTTGTTGTTATTTGTTGCCATGTTGTATAGTAGGGATTGTGTCCTTTTTCCACAGTCTTGGTATGAGTTTAGTGCTATTTAAGATAATGTGATATAGTTTAGCATGTAACTTTGATTGTGGCTTGGGAAATATGTTAAATAAAAATGCTAGTGGGTCTAGTGGCCAGTTGCATTGAAAAAGGTGATTTATATGAGTCCTCACTTTTTCCCAATATTTTTGAATTCTTGGGCACTCCCACCAGATATGGTAAAGTGTTCCTGGTTGTCCGCATTTCCTCCAGCATTTATCTGATGCCTGAGAAAATGTGTTTTAATTTTTGTGGTGTTAAATACTATTGTAAAAGGAGTTTATAATTTGCTTCTAACATTGCCGCTGAGTGGGATGAATGCGATATAAAGTGGAACATTGAATTCCAATCATTTTGTGATAGCTAGTAGGGCAAATAAGTTTGCCACCTTCTCGTATATGATGGTTGGTTTTGGTGTTGTGGTGATAATAAGATCTTGTAGATTTGGGATACTGAGTGCTTAGGAGGCTTACCTGCACTACATAATAGTTCAAACGTTGTTCGTAGACGTAATAAGAGTGTTTTTTAATGATGTTGCATATATAGTGTGCAAATTGGTGGTAATGTATTCATTTCTTAAAGGTTTTGTCCCCTAAGTCTTGTATTTGTTCCAGAGGCATGAGTTTGGCAGATTCAATTGATAGATATGCAGGTATAAGCTTATTAATGTCAGTAATATCTGTATTTACATCACTCCTCCCTATTAGCGATTCTGGGTTGTGTAGAATAGGGGTTTAAGGTGAGGGGATATTTAATAGATTGACATATTTATGTATTACCTTGTCCCACGTGTCAAAAGTTTCCTTGACAATTGGAAGTAAGCCAATTGTTTGTGGCCTGAGATGCGGAGGCAACCAACACAGACTGCCCAGTTGCGGATATTTAATAAGATATTGTTCAATAGTAATCCATTCTTTGGTAGAAGGGTTGCCATAATGACACCAATCTATAATCCTAGTTAGGATAGTAGCAGATAAGCCTGGAGGTCTGGAACTCCCAGTCCTCGTTGTTTGGGAAAATATAGTCTGGTCTTGGCAAATCTTGGTGGTCTGCATCTCCATATATATGAGTTTAAAGAGTTTTGGAGTTGTAGGAGATATGTCTTCGGTAATGGGATGGGTACAGTCTGAACTACATAGAGTATTTTTGGGAAGAGGGTCATTTTTACAGCCTTGATTCTGCCTAACCACGAGACTGGTTTATGAAGCCATTCATTCGGGGAAATTCTTGGTTAAATCGTTCATAGTTAAGTTGTGAGGTGTCTGGTGTCAGATAAATACCCAAGTATTTCAATGTTTGCATAGCTATTTTAAAATGGGTGGTTAATGATATGTAGGTTTTATCTTGTTCATTCATTTGTAAAGGGAGAAGTTCTGATTTATTAAAATTTATGGAGTAATTAGATAAATTGCCATATGTTTCTAGGGTCGACATAGTCGGTGGTAGTGAGGTCTTAGGGGATGTCAAAAAGAGCAGGCCATCGGCAAATAGAAATGGAAACACACAAATTGGCACTAACGGGATGCCTTTTATTTGAGGATGTTGTTGAATGTGAATAGCTAGGATTTCTATGGATAGAACAAACAATGGCGAAAAAGAGGGCATCCCTGCCTAGTTCCATTCATAATGGGGAAAGAATCAGTTAGTGTTCCATTAACCCTTATTCTAGCTGTTGGTTGGGAATAGAGTGCAAAAAGTTTGGAAAGAAAATTGTTTGGAAGTCAGAATTTTTGTAGGGTAAAATATAGAAAAGTCCAGTCCAACCTGTCGAACGCCTTTTCGTCATCTGTCGACAGGAGGACTGATAGAATATGATTCTTGGTGACATGGTGAATTAGATGAAGATTTTTAAACAGTATTATCTCTTGCATCCCTCCCTTGTACAAATCCTGGTTGATCTTGATGTATAATATGGGGTAAGATCACGTCTGTTGGCCAATATTTTAGAGTATATTTTCAAAACTGCATTAACCCCTTAATGACCGGACCATTTTTCAATTTTCTTACCCTTAATGACAATGGCTATTTTTACATTTCTGCAGTGTTTGCGTTTAGCTGTAATTTTCCTCTTACTCGTTTACTGTACCCACACATATTATATACCGTTTTTCTCGTCATTAAATGGACTTTCTAAAGATAACATTATTTTCATCATATCTTATAATTTACTAAAAAAAAATTGATAAAATATGAGGAAAAAATGGAAAAAAACACACTTTTTCTAACTTTGACCCCCAAAATCTGTTACACATCTACAATCACCAAAAAACACCCATGCTAAATAGTTTATAAATTTTGTCCTGAGTTTAGAAATACCCAATGTTTACACGTTCTTTGCTTTTTTTGCAAGTTATAGGGCCATAAATACAAGTAGAACTTTGCTATTTCCAAACCACTTTTTTTCAAAATTAGCGCTAGTTACTTTGGAACCCTGATATCTGTCAGGAATACCTGAATATCCCTTGACATGTATATATTTTGTTTTAGAAGACATCCCAAAGTATTGATCTAGGCCCATTTTGGTATATTTCATGCCACCATTTCACCGCCAAATGCGATAAAAAAAAAAAAAGTTCACTTTTTCACAAATTTTGTCACAAACTTTAGTTTTCCCACTGAAATTATTTACAAATAGCTTCTGCAATTATGGCACAAATGGTTGTAAATGCTTCTCTGGGATCCCCTTTTTCAGAAATAACAGACTTATATGGCTTTGTGGTTGCTTTTTGGTAATTAGAAGGCCGCTAAATGCCGTTGCGCACCACACATGTTTTATGCCCAGGAGTGAAGGGGTTAACTAGGGAGCTTGTAGGGTTAATTTTAGCTTTAGTGTAGTGTAGTAGACAACCCCAAGTATTGATCTAGGCCCATTTTGGTATATTTTATGCCACCATTTCACCGCCAAATGCGAGCAAATAAAAAAAAAAAAACTTTACATTTTTCACAATTTTAGGTTTCTCACTGAAATTATTTACAAACAGCTTGTGCTATTATGGCAGAAATTGTAAAAGCTTCTCTGGGATCCCCTTTGTTCAGAAATAGCAGACTTATATGGCTTTGGCGTTGCTTTTTGGTAATTAGAAGGCTGCTAAATGCTGCTGCGCACCACACGTGAATTATGCCCAGCAGTGAAGGGGTTAAATTAGGTAGCTTGTAGGGAGCTTGCAGGGTTAATTTTAGAGATCAGCCTCCAACCTGACACATCCCACCCCCTGATCCCTCCCAAACAGCTCTCTTCCCTTCCCCACCCCACCCCACAATTGTTACCGCCATCTTAAGTACTGGCAGAAAGTCTACCAGTACTAAATAAAAGAGTTTTTTTTTTTTTAAATAAAAATTATAAAATATTTTAGTTGTGATGGACCCCTGCCTTAGCACCAACCTCCCTGATCCCCCCCCCTCCAGCTCTCTAACCCTCTCCCCTACCTAATTACCGCCATCTTGGGTACTGGCAGCTGTCTGCCAGTACCCAGTTTGGCCCCACAAACCAAACTATTTTAATTTTATTTATAACTTTTATTTGTATGTTTAATTATTTCTGTAGTGTAGCAGCCCCCCCACAATACCCCCACCCCCTCCCCCATCCTTTTAAATGTAAAAAAACAAACAAAAAAAAAACACTTTTTTTCCCCTTCCTTTTTCATTAGTGTCAGTGTGGCTAATGCGCCCACGTGGACGCGCGCACGCATCGTGCACGCGCGCGCGCACATGCTCCCTCCTCCCACCGGACAAAGGCACCATCGGCACCATCACTACCGGTGCAGAGAGGGCCACAGAGTGGCTCTCTCTGCATCGGAGTCTTGTAAAGGGGTATTGCAGGATGCCTCCATATCGAGGCATCACTGCAATACCCTCAGAGCTGCAGGAAGTGATTGTGATCACTTCCAGCACTCTGTTAGACAACTGACGTACCAGGTACGTCCATTGTCATTAACTGCTTGTTAATGCATGACGTACCTGGTACGTCAGTTGTCATTAAGGGGTTAAAGGAACACTGTACCCAAATTTTTTCTTTTGTAATTCAGAAAGAGCATGCAATTTTAAGCAACTTTCTAATTTACTCCTATTATCAAATTTTCTTCGTTCTCTTGCTTTCATTATTTGAAAAAGAAGGCATCTAAGCTTTTTTTTGGTTTCAGTACTCTGGACAGCACATTTTTATTGGTGGATGAATTTATCCAACAATCAGCAAGGACAACCCAGGTTGTTCACCAAAAATGGGCCGGCATCTAAACTTACATTCTTGCATTTCAAATAAAGATACCAAGAGAATGAAGAAAATTTGATAATAGGAGTAAATTAGAAAGTTGCTTAAAATTTCATGCTCAATCTGAATCACGAAAGAAAAATTCCCTCAAAGAGATATCTTGTGGATTAGATGTAAAATAAAACACTTGCGTATACCTCCATCATTAATATGATATCTTAATAAAGGGGTAAGGGGAATAAACTTGGATTTTAAGCTAGCTAGTTACTTTGCATATTAATAAACAATCATAGTTTAATACGTTTGTCTTCTACCTTTCTATTATAGGTATATTATCATTTGAGGTCTGTAATGTTAGCTAGTTAATGTATTCTTATATATGACCTTCGTTTATTAATATTTGTTTCACCATATAAACAACTATGTTAGAAATACAAAAACATAAAACAAAAACTTTTATGGAACCTGCTCGCGTGACAGTCCAGACCATGGATATTCAACCTCTATTGGTGTTCAGTCTGTTATAGTCCAAATCCTTGATGGTGCTGTTTTAAGAGATTTTGGTCACCTTGTTACGAAGGTCCTTCATCTTGGTTACAATGATGTCTTGCTGTTGTAGCAGGATTATGAGTCAAGTAAGAAGGGTTTGTTGAAGTTTGTATCTTTGTTGGTATAGCTTGCCATTTTTGTCTTTGTGGCTTTGGGTTTTCTTGCGGCGGTTTGTTATGTTCTGCTGAGGATGGTTTGTTTGGTGGAGAGTCAATTTGTAGAATGTTATAGGAATCTTCAGCTTCTTCTTGGTCTTTGCACGTTATTCTTTGCCCATCTCTGACAACTATTACATAGCATGGGAATCCCCATCTATAAGCTATATTTTTAGATCGAAGATGTGTTGTCAAAAATTGGAATTCTTTTCTTCTCATTAGTGTGCATGGTGCCAAGTCTGGGAAGATTTGGATGGATCTTGGAATCTTATAGATTTGTGTTTCCTGGAATATTGTAAAACTTCTTTGAAACTGATTATTATCTCTCTTAGATTTTCAGTATCCGGAGGCTTGGGCCTTAAAGCTCTATGAGCCCTATCTAATGCGATACGTGGATCAAATTCAGCTCCTTTAATGTATGAGAAGAGATCTGATAAATATGCTTGTAGGGAGGCAGTAAGAATGGACTCCGGTATTCCACAAATTCTTAGATTACATCTTCGTTCCCTGTTCTCGAAATCTTATCTTATCTTAAATTATCACAGTTTCTTGGCCTCTTATCATTAAGAGGCAAGGTAGAGATTTAATTCTGGTTAGCTTCTACTTCTATAATTAAATCCATTTTGTTACCAAGCTCTATAATTTCTTTCCAAAATGCAGCCATTTTTATGCACAAGCGCACTTGTGTAATTAAAGATGAGAGATCTTTTTTGGAGGGCAAGGATTCCAGTAAGTTTTTCAGAATTTGGATCGATTCCTCATCATTTTCCCCTTCAAGGTCTGATGTGGGTGAAGTGTGTATTGTAGCTGATGGTGGTGCTGTTGTAGTGTTAGAAGTTTTGGACGTTTGAAAAATGAGTCTCTTATTGGGGTAGAGCTTGGTAGTGATTTTAATATTTTGTCAGTTTGGTTCAGTTTCTTTGGAGACATGATGTAGGAGATATTAAAGTAATTTTTTTTTAACTTCTTGTCAAACTGAGCCTATTGAGACCATAATATATAGGATAGTGATTATTAAGCAGGACTGTATTCCACTGTTGCTTCTTAGCTATCTTGCTGCAATTCACTTCTCAGTTTGCAGCATACACGGGAGTCAGTTTTAGATTAGAGTTCTTCAGAAATATTTAAAAAAAAGAAAATTTATGCTTACCCGATAAATTTATTTTTTATTTTTTGACACGATGAGTCCACGGATCATCTTAATTACTAATGGGATATTCACCTCCTGCTCAGCAGGAGGCGGCAAAGTGCACCACAGCAGAGCTGTTAAATATCACCTCCCATCACTCCCAACCCAGTCATTCGACCGAAGTAAAGGAGAGAAAGGAAGAAACAAGACAAGGTGCAGAGGTGTCTGAAGTTTAAAATTAACCAACAACCTGTCTCTTACAAAAACAGGGCAGGCCGTGGACTCATCGTGTCAAAAAAGAAATACATTTATCAGGTAAGCATAAATTTTCTTTTCTTTTTAATGACACGATGAGTCCACGGATCATCTTAATTACTAATGGGAATCAATACCCAAGCTAGAGTACACAGATGATACGGAAGGGACAAGACAGGGAACCTAAACAGAAGGCACCACTGCTTGAAGAACCTTTCTCCCAAAAGCGGCCTCGGCCGAGGCAAAAAAGTGTTAAATTTGTAGAACTTTGAAAAAGTGTGAAGAGAGGCCCAAGTTGCAGCTTTGCAAATCTATTCCACAGAAGCTTCATTTTTGAATGCCCATGAGGAAGCAAAAGCCCTTGTGGAATGAGCCGTAACTCTCTCTGGAGGCTGCTGTCCAGCAGTCTCATATGCAAAACGTATGATACTCTTCATCCAAAAAGAAAGAGAAGTAGCCGTAGCTTTCTGTCCCTTACGTTTTCCTGAGAAAACCACAAACAAAGAAGAAGACTGACGAAAGTCCTTCGTCGCATGCAGATAAAAACTTTAAAGCATGGACCACGTCCAAATTGTGCAGAAGTCTTTCTTTCTGAGAAGAAGGATTAGGACACAAGGAAGGAACAACAATCTCCTGATTAATGTTACGATCAGAAACAACCTTAGGAAGAAATCCTAATTAAGCACGAAAAACTACCTTATCAGAATGGAAGATAAGCTAAGGGGACTCATACTGCAATGCCGAGAGCTCTGACACTCTACGAGCAGAAGAAGTAGCAACAAGAAATAAAACTTTCCAAGATAACAACTTAATATCTAAGGAATGCATAGGCTCAAACGGAGCCCCTTGAAGAACTTTGAGAACTAAATTCAGACTCCATGGAGGAGTAACTGGTTTTAACATGGGCCTGATCCTGACCAAGGCCTGACAAAATGATTGTACATCTGGGACATCTGCCAGACGTTTGTGTAACAAAATAGATAAGGCAGAGATTTGACCCTTTAGGGAACTGGTCGACAAACCTTTCTCCAAACCTTCCTGGAGAAAAGACAAAATTCTAGGAATCCTAAATCTACTCCCTTGGATTCACATAAAAAGAGATATTTACGCCAAATCTTTCTAGTTAAATCTTTCTAGTTACAGGCTTGCAAGCCTGAATCATGGTGTCTCTGACCAATTCTGAAAAAAACCCGCATGGACAAAATTAAGCGTTCAATCCCCAAGCAGTCAGCTTCAGAGAAACTAGATTTGGGTGAAGGAAGGGCCCTTGAATTAAAAGGTCCTTCCTCAACGGAAGTCTCCAAGGTAGCAGAGATGACGTCCACCAGATCTGCATACCAAATCCTATGAGGCCAAGCCGGTGCAATGAGGATCACGACGCCCTCTCCTGCTTGATTCGAGCAATGACCCAAGGAAGAAGCGCAAATGGAGGAAATAGGTATGCTAGACTAAAGGTCCAACGAACCGCCAGAGCATCTATCAGTTCCGCTTGGGGGTCCCTGGACCTAGAGCCGTATCTCGGGAGCTTGGCATTCTGTCAAGATGCCATGAGATCTAATTCTGGCTGCCCCAACTTCTAATTCAGGCTGGAGAACACTTCCGGATGGAGTTCCCACTCACCCGGATGAAAGGTCTGCCTGCTTAGGAAGTCCGCCTCCCAGTTGTCCACCCCTGGGATGTGGATTGCCGACAGACAGCAAGAATGGGCTTCCGCCCACTGAATTATTTTGGCTACCTCCGTCATCGCTAAGGAACTCCTCGTTCCTCCCTGTTGATTGATGTAAGCCACTGAAGTTATGTTGGCCGACTGGAACCTGATAAACTGGACCGAGGCTAACTGGGGCCAGGCCAGAAGAGCATTGAAGATCGCTCTCAGCTCCAGAATGTTTATAGGAAGAACAGACTCTGACTGAGCCTTTAGGGAACCCTAGATTGCTCCCCAACCTAGAAGGGTGGCGTCTGTTGTCACAATCACCCAAGATGGTCTGCGAAAGCAGCTTCCCTGGGAGAGATGATCCAGAGACAACCACCATTGAAAAAAATCCCTTGTTTCCTGCTCCAGTAGTATTCAAGGAGACAAATCTGCATAATCTCCATTCCATTGCCTGAGCATGCTTAACTGCAGAGGTCTGAGGTGAAACCGAGCAAACGGGATGATGTCCATTGCCGCCACCATCAGCCCCGATTACCTCCATGCACTGAGCCACTGAAGGCCGAGGAGTGGACTGAAGGACTAAACAAGTATCGATAAACTTTGATTTCCTGACTTCTGTCAGAAAAATCTTCATTGATAGGGAATCTATTATAGTTCCCAAGAAAGTTACCCTTGTATCTGGGACTAAGGAACTCTCTTCCAAATTTACCTTCCACCCGTGAGATCGCAGGAAGGATAACACCATGTGGGATCTTGCTTATTGTAATGATGGCGCCTGGATTAGGATGTCGTCCAAATAGGGCGCCACTGTAATGCCCCGTAACCGAAGCACCACCAACAGCGAACCCAGAACATTTGTGAAAATTCTGGGAGCTGTGGCAAGACCGAAGGGAAGAGCCACGAACTGGAAGTGTTTGTCCAGAAAAGCAAACCTTAGGAACTTGTGATGATCCCTGTGAATGGGAACATGCAGGTACGCGTCCTTTAAATCCACTGTTGTCATAAATTGACCCTCTTGGATCAAACGAAGGATGGAACGAAAAGTTTCCATCTTGAAGGACGGTACTCTGAGAAATTTGTTTAGACTTTTGAGATCTAAAATTGGTCTGAGGGTTCCCCTCTTTTTTGGGAACCACAAACAGATTGGAATAAAATCCCAGACCCTGTTCCTGTACCGGAACAAACAGTCCCAGGTTGGAAAGGTCTCTTACGCAGTGTAAGAACGCCTCTCTTTTTGTCTGGTCTGCAGAAAATCTTGAAAGCAGAAACCTGCCTCTGGGAGGAAAACTTTTGAACTCTAATTTGTATCCCTGGGACACAATTTCTATTGCCCAGGGATCTTGAATATCTCGAACCCAAGCCTGAGCGAAGAAGGAAAGTCTGCCCCCTACAAGATCCAGTCCCGGATCGGGGGCATGCCCTTCACGTTGTCTTTGATTCAACAGCAGGCTTTTTGGATTGTTTTCCCTTATTCCAAGATTGATTGGGTCTCCATGCAGGCTTATTCTGTTCCTGTTTGGATGCAGTAGAGGAAGAATTTCCCATGAAATTTCGAAAGGAACGAAAATTGCTCTGTCGTCCCCTTTGTTTCTCTTATCCTGAGGGAGAAGATGACCCTTCCCTCCCGTGATATCCGAGATAATCTCCGACAGGCCAGGTCCAAACAAGGTTTTCCCCTTGTAAGGAATAGCTAGAAGCTTAGACTTAGGACACATCCGTAGACCAGGGCTTTAACCATAAGGCTCTGCTTGCTAGAATAGAGAAACCCGAAATCTTTGCTCCCAGTTTGATAACTTGAAGGGAAGCATCCGTAATAAAGGAATTAGCTAGTTTAAGAGCTTTTATCCTATCCTGGATTTCATCTAAAGAAGTTTCCGTCCTGATGGCATAAGACAACGCATCGAACCAATTAGCCGCCGCACTAGTGACGGTAGCAATGCACACAGCTGGCTGCCATTGCAAGCCCGGGTGCACATACATCTTTTTGAGTAAACCCTCTAATTTCTTGTCCATAGGGTCTTTGAATGCACAACTATCCTCTATGGGAATAGTAGTTCTCTTAGCTAAGGTGGAAACGACTCCTTCCACCTTGGGAACTGTTTGCCAAGCCTCCTTAATAGAGTTGGCTATGGGAAACATCTTCTTAAATATAGGAGATGGAGAAAAGGGTATACCTGGCCTCTCCCACTCCTTAGCAATGATCTCAGAAGCTTGGTCAGGGACCGGAAACACGTCTGTCAAGGCAGGAACCTCAAAATATTTGTTCAGCTTACTGGACTTCTTAGGGACAACAACTACCGTGGAGTCGCTGTCGTCCAGAGTAGCTAAAACCTCCTTAAGTAACAGGCGGAGGTGTTCTAGCTTAAACCTGAAAGATACAACCTCAGTATCAACAAGGGGAATTACACTTTCCGAATCTGAAATTTCACCTTCAGATGCTACTACGGTATCCTCCTCTTCAGGCTTCTGGGAGGGGACCTCCGAAATCGCAACAACTGCGTCAGAAACCTTGCTTACTGATCTGATTTTCCTCTTACGCTTTCCCTGCAACATTGGAAAAGCAGACAATGTATCTGAAATTGTAGAAGACATGATAGAAGCGATGTCCCTTAACGTAACTCCAGCGGGAGTTTGAGGAAATGCAGTGCATTGCATGTGAGGGTAGTAAAATTTGGGACGCTTGTGGAGAATGCTGCGGCATATATTGAACCTCATCATTAGACTCCTGGACAACATCCGCTTTAGTAAAAGTTGGCTCAGAAAAAATCTTTTCCTTTAATTTAAAGTCCTCTCAATACATGAGGAACAGAAAGGGATTGGTGGTTCCACATTGGCATCAAAACACAAGGAGCAAGTAACATCTTGCAAAGCCCCATTGATCCATACTGGTTCACAATTGACAAATTATCCAATGAAAAATTTAAATTTCTATAAAAAAAATTTAAATGAAAAAACGTTACTGTCTCTTTAAATTTAAAACGTTAACTTTTCTACTGAAGCCCAGCAAACTGCAGTTAATGTAAAAACAGACCTCTGCACCTCAGCTACTCTGCTGAGGTGCTCCTACCTGACTGGCAACCAGGAATAATCTTCCCCAATAACAAGTAGACGATCCGTTTTAGCGCTGCAGAAGAGGAATTTCGTCTCTGTTTCTAGAAGCACATGCTTTGCTACGGACCATGCACTTCTAGGCAAGACCTGACAGACTCTT
Source organism: Bombina bombina (assembly GCF_027579735.1). NCBI lineage: Eukaryota > Metazoa > Chordata > Amphibia > Anura > Bombinatoridae > Bombina > Bombina bombina. The sequence continues at coordinate 989,874,342 of NC_069503.1, forward strand.
CCTAGTGTGTCCCAGACTGAGGCACAACTAAAGTGGCGCGCAACTCAGTATGATCCACCCATCGTGGGCGTTATCATGATGCAAAGAAAAAATGTTCTGTTGGCCATTTTGTTTAACCACCAGAGCCAAATTCCTATAATTTATGTTTCTCCAGCCCGAGTGCCTGCAGTGTAGCGCTGTCTTAAGTCCTCTCCAGTCTAGGAGAGTTTATACTGTCCCCAACAATAAAGTGCCCCTTTTGTCCTGAGCCCCTTATGTTGTGTCTTAGAGTTTACTAGCGTGCTCACTACTTTCTGTGTCTTTCTTCCAGAAAAATTAAAGTAGCACTTACCTCAACTTCTGCCTGACAGCAAGGCAGCTCACAGGCCTGAGAAGTCCTCTCCCTCACATCGACCTGTGGAGAAATAAAAGACTGAGTAATGTCCCTCAGGCTTTAGGAGTTAGGGCAGCATAAAATATGGGGGGCGCAGTGAGAATTATGTCCCACCATTTCCCTTTGCTCTAAAGCCACCACTGCTCTACTGAAGAGACTGATATGGACTACGGCTACACCCTAGAACAAAGCAGCACAATCTTGTACTACTTTAAAAAACATAATTTATGTAAGAACTTACCTGATAAATTCATTTCTTTCATATTAGCAAGAGTCCATGAGCTAGTGACGTATGGGATATACATTCCTACCAGGAGGGGCAAAGTTTCCCAAACCTCAAAATGCCTATAAATACACCCCTCACCACACCCACAATTCAGTTTAACAACGATTTCTCCTTAGAATTCTTAGGATTAGGACATAATGAAGGAACCACAATTTCTCTACTAATGTTGTTGGAATTCACAACTTTAGGTAAAAATTCAAAAGAAGTTCGCAACACCGCCTTATCCTGATGAAAAATCAGAAAAGGAGACTCACAAGAAAGTGCAGATAATTCAGAAACTCTTCTGGCAGAAGAGATGGCCAAAAGGAACAAAACTTTCCAAGAAAGTAATTTAATGTCCAATGAATGCATAGGTTCAAACGGAGGAGCTTGAAGAGCTCCCAGAACCAAATTCAAACTCCAAGGAGGAGAAATTGACTTAATGACAGGTTTTATACGAACCAAAGCTTGTACAAAACAATGAATATCAGGAAGAATAGCAATCTTTCTGTGAAAAAGAACAGAAAGAGCAGAGATTTGTCCTTTCAAAGAACTTGCGGACAAACCCTTATCTAAACCATCCTGAAGGAACTGTAAAATTCTCGGTATTCTAAAAGAATGCCAGGAAAAATGATGAGAAAGACACCAAGAAATATAAGTCTTCCAGACTCTATAATATATCTCTCGAGATACAGATTTACGAGCCTGTAACATAGTATTAATCACAGAGTCAGAGAAACCTCTTTGACCAAGAATCAAGCGTTCAATCTCCATACCTTTAAATTTAAGGATTTCAGATCCTGATGGAAAAAAGGACCTTGTGACAGAAGGTCTGGTCTTAACGGAAGAGTCCACGGTTGGCAAGAGGCCATCCGGACAAGATCCGCATACCAAAACCTGTGAGGCCATGCCGGAGCTACCAGCAGAACAAACGAGCATTCCTTCAGAATCTTGGAGATTACTCTTGGAAGAAGAACTAGAGGCGGAAAGATATAGGCAGGATGATACTTCCAAGGAAGTGATAATGCATCCACTGCCTCCGCCTGAGGATCCCGGGATCTGGACAGATACCTGGGAAGTTTCTTGTTTAGATGGGACGCCATCAGATCTATTTCTGGAAGTTCCCACATTTGAACAATCTGAAGAAATACCTCTGGGTGAAGAGACCATTCGCCCGGATGCAACGTTTGGCGACTGAGATAATCCGCTTCCCAATTGTCTACACCTGGGATATGAACCGCAGAGATTAGACAGGAGCTGGATTCCGCCCAAACCAAAATTCGAGATACTTCTTTCATAGCCAGAGGACTGTGAGTCCCTCCTTGATGATTGATGTATGCCACAGTTGTGACATTGTCTGTCTGAAAACAAATGAACGATTCTCTCTTCAGAAGAGGCCAAAACTGAAGAGCTCTGAAAATTGCACGGAGTTCCAAAATATTGATAGGTAATCTCACCTCCTGAGATTCCCAAACTCCTTGTGCCGTCAGAGATCCCCACACAGCTCCTCAACCTGTGAGACTTGCATCTGTTGAAATTACAGTCCAGGTCGGAAGCACAAAAGAAGCCCCCTGAATTAAACGATGGTGATCTGTCCACCATGTTAGAGAGTGTCGAACAATCGGTTTTAAAGATATTAATTGAGATATCTTCGTGTAATCCTTGCACCATTGCTTCAGCATACAGAGCTGAAGAGGTCGCATGTGAAAACGAGCAAAGGGGATCGCGTCCGATGCAGCAGTCATAAGACCTAGAATTTCCATGCATAAGGCTACCGAAGGGAATGATTGTGACTGAAGGTTTCGACAAGCTGTAATCAACTTTAGACGTCTCTTGTCTGTTAAAGACAGAGTCATGGACACTGAATCCATCTGGAAACCCAGAAAGGTTACCCTTGTCTGAGGAATCAAAGAACTTTTTGGTAAATTGATCCTCCAACCATGATCTTGAAGAAACAACACAAGTCGATTCGTATGAGATTCTGCTAAATGTAAAGACTGAGCAAGTACCAAGATATCGTCCAAATAAGGAAATACCACAATACCCTGTTCTCTGATTACAGACAGCAGGGCACCGAGAACCTTTGTAAAAATTCTTGGAGCTGTAGCTAGGCCAAACGGCAGAGCCACAAACTGGTAATGCTTGTCCAGAAACGAGAATCTCAGGAACTGATAATGATCTGGATGAATCGGAATATGCAGATATGCATCCTGTAAATCTATTGTGGACATATAATTCCCTTGCTGAACAAAAGGTAAGATAGTCCTTACAGTTACCATCTTGAACGTTGGTATCCTTACATAACGATTCAATATTTTTAGATCCAGAACTGGTCTGAAAGAATTCTCCTTCTTTGGTACAATGAAGAGATTTGAATAAAACCCCATCCCCTGTTCCGGAAATAATTTGTTACCCTGGAAAGAAATGGAAAGTAAAGTTGATTTAGAAGCCATATCAGCATTCCAAGTTTTAAGCCATAAAGCTCTTCTAGCTAAAATAGCTAGAGACATAAACCTGACATCAACTCTGATAATATCAAAAATGGCATCACAGATAAAATTATTAGCATGTTGAAGAAGAATAATAATATCATGAGAATCACGATGTGTTACTTGTTGCGCTAAAGTTTCCAACCAAAAAGTTGAAGCTGCAGCAACATCAGCCAAAGATATAGCAGGTCTAAGAAGATTACCTGAACACAGATAAGCTTTTCTTAGAAAGGACTCAATTTTCCTATCTAGAGGATCCTTAAACGAAGTACCATCTGACGTAGGAATAGTAGTACGTTTAGCAAGGGTAGAAATAGCCCCATCAACTTTAGGGATCTTGTCCCAAAATTCTAATCTGTCAGACGGCACAGGATATAATTGCTTAAAACGTTTAGAAGGAGTAAATGAATTACCCAAATTATCCCATTCTTTGGAAATTACTGCAGAAATAGCATCAGGGACAGGAAAAACTTCTGGAATAACTACAGGAGATTTAAAAACCTTATTTAAACGTTTAGATTTAGTATCAAGAGGACCAGAATCCTCTATTTCTAAAGCAATTAGGACTTCTTTAAGTAAAGAACGAATAAATTCCATTTTAAATAAATATGAAGATTTATCAGCATCAACCTCTGAGACAGAATCCTCTGAACCAGAGGAATCATCAGAATCAGAATGATGATGTTCAGTTAAAAATTCATCTGTAGGGAGAGAAGTTTTAAAAGATTTTTTACGTTTACTAGAAGGAGAAATAACAGACATAGCCTTCTTTATGGATTCAGAAACAAAATCTCTTATATTATCAGGAACATTCTGCACCTTAGATGTTGAAGGAACTGCAACAGGCAATGGTACTTTACTAAAGGAAATATTATCTGCTTTAACAAGTTTGTCATGACAATCAATACAAACAACAGCTGGAGGAATAGCTACCAAAAGTTTACAGCAGATACACTTAGCTTTGGTAGATTCAGCACTTGACAGCGATTTTCCTGTAGTATCTTCTGACTCAGACGTGAGACATCTTGCAATATGTAAGAGAAAAAACAACATATATATAAAGCAAAATTGATCAAATTCCTTAAATGACAGTTTCAGGAATGGGAAAAAAATGCCAAAGAACAAGCTTCTAGCAACCAGAAGCAATAAAAAATGAGACTTAAATAATGTGGGAGACAAAAGTGACGCCCATATTTTTTCGCGCCAAATAAGACGCCCACATTATTTGGCGCCTAAATGCTTTTTGGCGCCAAAAATGACGCCACATCCGGAACGCCGACATCTTTGGCGCAAAATAACGTCAAAAAAATGATGCAACTTCCGGCGACACGTATGACGCCGGAAACGGAAATAGAATTTTTGCGCCAAAAAAGTCCGCGCCAAGAATGACGCAATAAAATGAAGCATTTTCAGCCCCCGCGAGCCTAACAGCCCACAGGGAAAAAGTCAAATTTTAAGGTAAGAAAAATGTTAAATTAAAATGCATTATCCCAAATATGAAACTGACTGTCTGAAAATAAGGAAAGTTGAACATTCTGAGTCAAGGCAAATAAATGTTTGAATACATATATTTAGAACTTTATAAACAAAGTGCCCAACCATAGCTAGGAGTGTCACAGAAAATAAGACTTACTTACCCCAGGACACTCATCTACATATAGCAGATAGCCAAACCAGTACTGAAACGAGAATCAGCAGAGGTAATGGTATATATAAGAGTATATCGTCGATCTGAAAAGGGAGGTAAGAGATGAATCTCTACGACCGATAACAGAGAACCTATGAAATAGACCCCTTAGAAGGAGATCACTGCATTCAAATAGGCAATACTCTCCTCACATCCCTCTGACATTCACTGCACGCTGAGAGGAAAACCGGGCTCCAACTTGCTGCGGAGCGCATATCAACGTAGAATCTAGCACAAACTTACTTCACCACCTCCATCGGAGGCAAAGTTTGTAAAACTGAATTGTGGGTGTGGTGAGGGGTGTATTTATAGGCATTTTGAGGTTTGGGAAACTTTGCCCCTCCTGGTAGGAATGTATATCCCATACGTCACTAGCTCATGGACTCTTGCTAATTACATGAAAGAAATAATAAACTCTTGCTTGAAGAATCTTTTTCTAACACCTAACTTTACCACTTCCTAGTACTAGTAGGCAAAGAGAATGACTGGGTTGGGAGTGATGGGAGGTGATATTTAACAGCTCTGCTGTGGTCCTCTTTGCCGCCTCCTGCTGACCAGGAGGTAAATATCCCATTAGTAATTAAGATGATCCGTGGACTCATCGTGTCATTAAAAAGAAACAAGCAAGAAAAAAACTCCTTAGTAGTGCAAACTAGTGATATAGTTAGAAGCTTATCTTCTTTATTATTGTAGATAAGTTGTCCTTCCTGTTGTATGTGGATCCAGCAGATATATTTTAGGCAAAAAGGTGGCAACAGTGTTAAATGATAGACTTTAATTCCTTATGTATGTTAATATCAGCTGTGCAATAGAAGTATTTAAGATGGCGCTTTTTCTTTAGCCTGTAATGTTTTGTATATCTGTGGCGGTTATGATGTTCCTACGTTAAGATAGGGCCCTTCAGAAGTAAGATTTCACTGCCAAGTGTATTATGATCTACCCAGTGATTTATGCCGTAACATGCTTTAACGGATTAGCAGATATTCCCCATTATAGCTTTTCTGGTAATGTTTTGTTATTTTGTAGCTTTATGCACGTAATGAGGACTTACCCTTCTGATGATGCTGGATGCATCTTGTTATGGGGTTTCCACTTGCAGAGATGAAAAATGACTGTGTTGTGAAAATGTGCTTGCAATTTTTTCAAGATTGTCGAGATGTCCAGGCCGCAGTCGGTGATGTGGGTTGTATCACGGCTCTTCGTTCTGCAGTTGGTTAACTTGCAGATTGTAATCCAGTTAGTCACATGTTTGGAGAATCCAACTGGTTATACAGTTGTGCTCATAAGTTTACATACCCTGGCAGAATTTATGATTTCTTGGCCATTTTTCAGAGAATATGAATGATAACACAAAAACTTTTCTTTCACTCATGGTTAGTGTTTGGCTGAAGCCATTTATTATCAATCAACTGTGTTTACTCTTTTTAAATCATAATTACAACAGAAACTACCCAAATGACCCTGATCAAAAGTTTACATACCCTGGTGATTTTGGCCCGATAACATGCATACAAGTTGATACAAAGGGATTTGAATGGCTATTAAAGGTAACCATCCTCACCTGTGATCTGTTTTCTTGTAATTAGTGTGTGTGTATATAAAAGGTCAATGAGTTTCTGGACTCCTGACAGACCCTTGCATCTTTCAACCAGTGCTGCACTGACGTTTCTGGATTCAGAGTCATGGGGAAAGAAAAAGAATTGTCAAAGGATCTGTTGGAAAAAGGTAGTTGAACTGTATTAAACAGGAAAGGGATATAAAACATAATTTATGTAAGAACTTACCTGATAAATTCATTTCTTTCATATTAGCAAGAGTCCATGAGCTAGTGACGTATGGGATATACATTCCTACCAGGAGGGGCAAAGTTTCCCAAACCTCAAATGCCTATAAATACACCCCTCACCACACCCACAAATCAGTTTAACGAATAGCCAAGAAGTGGGGTGATAAGAAAAAAGTGCGAAATCATAAAAAATAAGGAATTGGAATAATTGTGCTTTATACAAAAAAATCATAACCACCATAAAAAAAAAAAAAGTTCTTACATAAATTATGTTTTCTTTCATGTAATTAGCAAGAGTCCATGAGCTAGTGACGTATGGGATAATGACTACCCAAGATGTGGATCTTCCACGCAAGAGTCACTAGAGAGGGAGGGATAAAATAAAGACAGCCAATTCCGCTGAAAATAATCCACACCCAAAACAAAGTTTAAATCTTATAATGAAAAAAAATGAAATTATAAGCAGAAGAATCAAACTGAAACAGCTGCCTGAAGTATTTTTCTACCAAAAACTGCTTCAGAAGAAGAAAACACATAAAAATGGTAGAATTTAGTAAAAATATGCAAAGAAGATCAAGTTGCTGCTTTGCAAATCTGATCAACCGAAGCTTCATTCCTAAACGCCCAGGAAGTAGAAACTGACCTAGTAGAATGAGCTGTAATCCTTTGAGGCAGAGTTTACCCGACTCGACATAAGCATGATGAATTAAAGATTTCAACCAAGATGCCAAAGAAATGGCAGAGGCCTTCTGACCTTTCCTAGAACTGGAAAAGATAACAAAAAGACTAGAAGTCTTTCGGAAAATCTTAGTAGCTTCAACATAATATTTCAAAGCTCTAACTACATCCAAAGAATGCAGTGATCTCTCCTTAGAATTCTTAGGATTAGGACAAAATGAAGGAACTACAATTTCTCTACTAATGTTGTTAGAATTCACAACTTTAGGTAAAAATTTAAAAGAAGTTCGCAACACCGCCTTATCCTGATGAAAAATCAGAAAAGGAGACTCACAAGAAAGAGCAGATAATTCAGAAACTCTTCTAGCAGAAGAGATGGCCAAAAGAAACAAAACTTTCCAAGAAAGTAATTTAATGTCCAGAGAATGCATAGGTTCAAACGGAGGAGCTTGAAGAGCCCCCAGAACCAAATTCAAACTCCAAGGAGGAGAAATTGACTTAAAAACAAGTTTTATACGAACCAAAGCTTGTACAAAACAATAAAAAATCAGGAAAACTAGCAATCTTTCTATGAAAAAGGACAGAAAGAGCAAAGATTTGTCCTTTTAAGAAACTTGCAGACAAAACTTATCCAAACCATCCTGAAGAAACTGTAAAATTCTAGGAATTCTAAAAGAATGCCAAGAAAAATTATGAGAAAAACACCAAAAAATGCAAGTCTTCTAGACTCGATAATATATCATCCTAGATACAGATTTACGAGCCTGCAACATAGTATTAATTACGGAGTCAGAGAAAACCTCTATGACTGAGAATCAAGCGTTCAATCTCCATACTTTCAATTTAAGGATTTGAGATCCTGATGGAAAAAAAGGACCTTGTGATAGAAGGTCTGGTCTTAACGGAAGAGTCCACGGATGGCAAGGAGCCATCCGGACAAAATCCGCATACCAAAACCTGTGAGGCCATGCTGGAGCCACCAGCAGAATAAACGAACGCTCCTTTAGAATTTTGGAAATCACTCTTGAAAGAAGAACTAGAGGCGGAAAGATATAGCAGGATGATATTTCCAAGGAAGTGACAATGCATCCACTGCTTCCGCCTGAGGATCCCTGGATCTGGACAGATACCTGGGAAGCTTCTTGTTTAGATGAGAAGCCATCAAATCTATTTCTGGAAGTCCCCATATTTTAACAATCTGAAGAAATACCTCTGGGTGAAGAGACCATTCGCCCGGATGTAGCATTTGGCGACTGAGATAATCCGCTTCCCAATTGTCTATACCTGGGATATGAACTGCAGAAATTAGACAGGGGCTGGATTTCGCCCATACAAGTATTCAAGATACTTCCTTGATAGCCAGAGGACTGTGAGTCCCTCTTGATGATTGACATATGCCACATTTGTGACATTGTCCGTCTGTAAACAAATGAACGACTCTCTCTTTAGAAGAGGCCACGACTGAAGAGCTCTGAAAATTGCACGGAGTTCCAAAATGTTGATTGGAAATCTCACCTCCTGAGATTCCCAAACCCCTTGTGCTGTCAGAAACCCCCATACAGCTCCCCAACCTGTCAGACTTGCATCTGTTGAGATCACAGTCCAGGTTGGAAGAACAAAAGAAGCCCCCTGAACTAAACAATGGTGGTCTGTACCACGTCAGAGGGTGTCGAACAATCGGTTTTAAAGATATTAAATGAGATATCTTTGTATAATCCTTGCACCACTGGTTCAGCATACAGAGCTGAAGAGGTCGCATGTGAAAAAGAGCAAAGGGGAACACGTCCAATGCAGCAGTCATACCCCAGAAGATTCCAGGTCTGAGCAGCGCTTGAACCCCATGGGTGCCCAGCCATGCTACAACAGTATCCAAAATATATAGGACAGAAACACACTTAAAGAAAGTGTTAACCTTACTGGAATAAAATCAAAGAAATTTGGACAAAATAGAACCAAATAAATTTCAAAGAAGTCTTAACCTGCCCCTTACCAGCCAAGCTGGAATACGGCACGTACATCGCAATATTAGGGAGCCGATTTCGAACCCCAATTATAAACATGTTACTTGGGAAAGAACTCAGGAATTCGTTCCTTAATAAGAACAACCAAACTAGTATAAGCTTAAAGTTTTAGTCTTAGAACTCAATCTTGAAGCCCATAGTAACAGTTAAGAATCGAATCCAATTATAAAACAAATAATTGATTATCTTAGAACAAAAGAAATATGGATTTTCTTTTTTTTTTTTTTTTTTTAAAAAAAAACACAAAATTCTTCTAGCTAAAATAGCTAAAGACATAGATTAACCCTCATTTGCTAATATATTCAATAAAATGAAGACACAAATGAAATCATTAGCATGATAGTCCAGTTTAAAGGACCAGTCAAAACAGAGGACTTGCAAAATGCAAAACAACAAGACAAATGCAACAGCACCTAGTCTAGTAAATGTTGTCCCTTTAACAATGCTAAAATAAATCATAATCTGATACTTGATCTTAAAGTAAACAGAAAAAATGAAGCAATTGCAATATCACAGGACCAAGAAAAGTACCTGAAACTAAATAATTTTCCATAAATAAGATACAACTATATAAAGGAAAATAAATTTTATTTTGCTATAGAAACAATAGCATAATTAGTAGGAGTAGAGATAACCCCAATAAATTGGAGAACCTTCCAAATTGAATTTAACTGCTGGCAAAGAATATAGTTTAAAACCTTGAAGAAGGAATAAAAGAGAATTCTCAGCCTATTCCATTCCCTAGTATGGGGAATTGGAAAGAAAACCTCTGAAATCACAGAAGGAAAAAAAGGCAGAAATAGTGTCAGCTAGTCTTAAAGAACTAGTTACCTTAATATCCAAAATAATCAACACCTCTTCAACAAAGAACAAATGTACTTTAATAAAAAAAACAGAATTTATGTTTACCTGATAAATTACTTTCTCCAACGGTGTGTCCGGTCCACGGCGTCATCCTTACTTGTGGGGATATTCTCTTCCCCAACAGGAAATGGCAAAGAGCCCAGCAAAGCTGGTCACATGATCCCTCCTAGGCTCCGCCTACCCCAGTCATTCGACCGACGTTAAGGAGGAATATTTGCATAGGAGAAACCATATGATACCGTGGTGACTGTAGTTAAAGAAAATAAATTATCAGACCTGATTAAAAAACCAGGGCGGGCCGTGGACCGGACACACCGTTGGAGAAAGTAATTTATCAGGTAAACATAAATTCTGTTTTCTCCAACATAGGTGTGTCCGGTCCACGGCGTCATCCTTACTTGTGGGAACCAATACCAAAGCTTTAGGACACGGATGAAGGGAGGGAGCAAATCAGGTCACCTAAATGGAAGGCACCACGGCTTGCAAAACCTTTCTCCCAAAAAAATAGCCTCAGAAGAAGCAAAAGTATCAAACTTGTAAAATTTGGTAAAAGTGTGCAGTGAAGACCAAGTCGCTGCCCTACATATCTGATCAACAGAAGCCTCGTTCTTGAAGGCCCATGTGGAAGCCACAGCCCTAGTGGAATGAGCTGTGATTCTTTCAGGAGGCTGCCGTCCGGCAGTCTCGTAAGCCAATCTGATGATGCTTTTAATCCAAAAAGAGAGAGAGGTAGAAGTTGCTTTTTGACCTCTCCTGTTACCAGAATAAACAACAAACAAGGAAGATGTTTGTCTAAAATCCTTTGTAGCATCTAAATAGAATTTTAGAGCGCGAACAACATCCAAATTGTGCAACAAACGTTCCTTCTTCGAAACTGGTTTCGGACACAAAGAAGGCACGACTATCTCCTGGTTAATGTTTTTGTTAGAAACAACTTTTGGAAGAAAACCAGGTTTAGTACGTAAAACCACCTTATCTGCATGGAACACCAGATAAGGAGGAGAACACTGCAGAGCAGATAATTCTGAAACTCTTCTAGCAGAAGAAATTGCAGCCAAAAACAAAACTTTCCAAGATAATAACTTAATATCAACGGAATGTAAGGGTTCAAACGGAACCCCCTGAAGAACTGAAAGAACTAAGTTGAGACTCCAAGGAGGAGTCAAAGGTTTGTAAACAGGCTTGATTCTAACCAGAGCCTGAACAAAGGCTTGAACATCTGGCACAGCTGCCAGCTTTTTGTGAAGTAACACAGACAAGGCAGAAATCTGTCCCTTCAAGGAACTTGCAGATAATCCTTTCTCCAATCCTTCTTGAAGAAAGGATAGAATCCTAGGAATCTTTACCTTGTCCCAAGGGAATCCTTTAGATTCACACCAACAGATATATTTTTTCCATATTTTGTGGTAAATTTTTCTAGTTACAGGCTTTCTGGCCTGAACAAGAGTATCAATAACAGAATCTGAGAACCCTCGCTTTGATAAGATCAAGCGTTCAATCTCCAAGCAGTCAGCTGGAGTAGGACCAGATTCGGATGTTCGAACGGACCTTGAACAAGAAGGTCTCGTCTCAAAGGTAGCTTCCATGGTGGAGCCGATGACATATTCACCAGATCTGCCTACCAAGTCCTGCGTGGCCACGCAGGAGCTATCAAGATCACCGACGCCCTCTCCTGATTGATCCTGGCTGCCAGCCTGGGGATGAGAGGAGACGGCGGGAATACATAAGCTAGGTTGAAGGTCCAAGGTGCTACTAGTGCATCTACTAGAGTCGCCTTGGGATCCCTGGATCTGGACCCGTAGCAAGGAACCTTGAAGTTCCGACGAGAGGCCATCAGATCCATGTCTGGAATGCCCCACAGTTGAGTGATTTTGGCAAAGATTTCCGGATGGAGTTCCCACTCCCCCGGATGCAATGTCTGACGACTCAGAAAATCCGCTTCCCAATTTTCCACTCCTGGGATGTGGATTGCAGACAGGTGGCAGGAGCGAGTCTCCGCCCATTGAATGATTTTGGTCACTTCTTCCATCGCCAGGGAACTCCTTGTTCCCCCCTGATGGTTGATGTACGCAACAGTCGTCATGTTGTCTGATTGAAACCGTATGAACTTGGCCCTCGCTAGCTGAGGCCAAGCCTTGAGAGCATTGAATATCGCTCTCAGTTCCAGAATATTTATCGGTAGAAGAGATTCTTCCCGAGACCAAAGACCCTGAGCTTTCAGGGATCCCCAGACCGCGCCCCAGCCCATCAGACTGGCGTCGGTCGTGACAATGACCCACTCTGGTCTGCGGGAGGTCACCCCTTGTGACAGGTTGTCCAGGGACAGCCACCAACGGAGTGAGTCTCTGGTCCTCTGAGTTACTTGTATCTTCGGAGACAAGTCTGTATAGTCCCCATTCCACTGACTGAGCATACACAGTTGTAATGGTCTTAGATGAATGCGCGCAAAAGGAACTATGTCCATTGCCGCTACCATCAAACCTATCACTTCCATGCACTGCGCTATGGAAGGAAGAGGAACGGAATGAAGTATCCGACAAGAGTTTAGAAGTTTTGTTTTTCTGGTCTCTGTCAGAAAAATCCTCATTTCTAAGGAGTCTATTATTGTTCCCAAGAAGGGAACTCTTGTCGACGGAGATAGAGAACTCTTTTCCACGTTCACTTTCCATCCGTGAGATCTGAGAAAGGCCAGGACTATGTCCGTGTGAGCCTTTGCTTGAGGAAGGGACGACGCTTGAATCAGAATGTCGTCCAAGTAAGGTACTACAGCAATGCCCCTTGGTCTTAGCACCGCCAGAAGGGACCCTAGTACCTTTGTGAAAATCCCTGGAGCAGTGGCTAATCCGAAAGGAAGCGCCACGAACTGGTAATGCTTGTCCAGGAATGCGAACCTTAGGAACCGATGATGTTCCTTGTGGACAGGAATATGTAGATACGCATCCTTTAAATCCACCGTGGTCAAGAATTGACCTTCCTGGATGGAAGGATTGTTCGAATGGTTTCCATTTTGGACGATGGAACCTTGAGAAACTTGTTTAGGATCTTGAGATCTAAGATTGGTCTGAACGTTCCCTCTTTTTTGGGAACTACGAACAGATTGGAGTAGAACCCCATCCCTCGTTCTTTTAATGGAACAGGATGAATCACTTCCAGAAGATAACCTTGGGAGACTATTTCTAGCGCCCAAGGATCCAGAACATCTCTTGCCCAAGCCTGAGTGAAGAGAGAGTCTGCCCCCCACCAAATCCGGTCCCGGATCGGGGGCCCGCATCTCATGCTGTCTTGGGAGCAGTGGCAGGTTTCTTGGCCTGCTTTCCTTAGTTCCAGCCTTGCATTGGTCTCCAGGCTGGATTGGCTTGAGAAGTATTACCCTCCTGCTTAGAGGACGTAGCACTTGGGGCTGGTCCGTTTCTGCGAAAGGGACGAAAATTAGGTTTATTTTTGGCCTTGAAAGACCTATTCTGAGGAAGGGCGTGGCCCTTGCCCCCAGTGATATCAGAGATAATCTCTTTCAAGTCAGGGCCAAACAGTGTTTTCCCCTTGAAAGGAATGTCAAACAATTTGTTCTTGGAAGACGCATCCGCTGACCAAGATTTTAACCAAAGCGCTCTGCGCCACAATAGCAAACCCAGAATTTTTCGCCGCTAACCTAGCCAATTGCAAGGTGGCGTCTAGGGTGAAAGAATTAGCCAATTTAAGAGCACGAATTCTGTCCATAATCTCCTCATAAGAAGAAGAATTACTAATAATCGCCTTTTCTAGCTCAACGAACCAGAAACACGCGGCTGTAGTGACAGGGACAATGCATGCAATTGGTTGTAGAAGGTAACCTTGCTGAACAAACATCTTTTTTAGCAAACCTTCTAATTTTTTATCCATAGGATCTTGGAAAGCACAACTATCTACTATGGGTATAGTGGTGCGCTTGTTTAGAGTAGAAACCGCCCCCTCGACCTTGGGGACTGTCTGCCATAAGTCCTTTCTGGGGTCGACTATAGGAAACAATTTTTTAAATATGGGGGGAGGTACGAAAGGTATACCGGGCCTGTCCCATTCTTTATTAACAATGTACGCCACCCGCTTGAGTATAGGAAAAGCTTCGGGGGGCCCCGGGGCCTCTAGGAACTTGTCCATTTTACATAGTGTTTCTGGAATGACCAGATAATCACAATCATCCAAATTGGATAACACCTCCTTAAGCAGAGCGCGGAGATGTTCCAACTTAAATTTAAAAGTAATCACATCAGGTTCAGCTTGTTGAGAAATTTTCCCTGAATCTGAAATTTCTCCCTCAGACAAAACCTCCCTGGCCCCCTCAGACTGGTGTAGGGGCCCTTCAGAAACAATATCATCAGCGTCCTCATGCTCTTCAGTATTTTCTAAAACAGAGCAGTCGCGCTTTCGCTGATAAGTGGGCATATTGGCTAAAATGTTTTTGATAGAATTATCCATTACAGCCGTTAATTGTTGCATAGTAAGGAGTATTGGCGCGCTAGATGTACTAGGGGCCTCCTGTATGGGCAAGACTGGTGTAGACGAAGGAGGGGATGATGCAGTACCATGCTTACTCCCCTCACTTGAGGAATCATCTTGGGCATCATTTTACTAAATTTTTTATGACATAAATCACATCTATTTAAATGAGAAGGAACCTTGGCTTCCCCACAGTCAGAACACAATCTATCTGGTAGTTCAGACATGTTAAACAGGCATAAACTTGATAACAAAGCACAAAAAACGTTTTAAAATAAAACCGTTACTGTCACTTTAAATTTTAAACTGAACACACTTTATTACTGCAATTGCGAAAAAGTATGAAGGAATTGTTCAAAATTCACCAAAATTTCACCACAGTGTCTTAAAGCCTTAAAAGTATTGCACACCAAATTTGGAAGCTTTAACCCTTAAAATAACGGAACCGGAGCCGTTTTTATATTTAACCCCTTTACAGTCCCTGGAATCTGCTTTGCTGAGACCCAACCAAGCCCAAAGGGGAATACGATACCAAATGATGCCTTCAGAAAGACTTTTCTATGTATCAGAGCTCCACACACATGCAGCTGCATGTCATGCTGTTCTCAAAAACAAGTGCGCCATACCGGCGCGAAAATGAGGCTCTGACTATGATTAGGGAAAGCCCCTATAGAATAAAGTGTCTAAAACAGTGCCTGCCGATATTATTTTACAAAAAATACCCAGATTAAATGATTCCTCAAGGCTAAATATGTGTAAATAAGATCGATTTAGCCCAGAAAATGTCTACAGTCTTAATAAGCCCTTGTGAAGCCCTTATTTACTGTCTCAATAAAAATGGCTTACCGGATCCCATAGGGAAAATGACAGCTTCCAGCATTACATCGTCTTGTTAGAATGTGTCATACCTCAAGCAGCAAAAGACTGCTCACTGTTCCCCCAACTGAAGTTAATTCCTCTCAACAGTCCTGTGTGGAACAGCCATGGATTTTAGTAACGGTTGCTAAAATCATTTTCCTCATACAAACAGAAATCTTCATCTCTTTTCTGTTTCAGAGTAAATAGTACATACCAGCACTATTTTAAAATAACAAACTCTTGATTGAATAATAAAAACTACAGTTAAACACTAAAAAACTCTAAGCCATCTCCGTGGAGATGTTGCCTGTACAACGGCAAAGAGAATGACTGGGGTAGGCGGAGCCTAGGAGGGATCATGTGACCAGCTTTGCTGGGCTCTTTGCCATTTCCTGTTGGGGAAGAGAATATCCCCACAAGTAAGGATGACGCCGTGGACCGGACACACCTATGTTGGAGAAATTATAAAAAAGTAGATTTGTTAGTGTCAATATCTGATGAAGAGAATTTCTGAAAGAGAAAAAAACATCATCAGAGAAGGATAAATCAGTATGTTGTTGGTCATTTGAAACTTCAATAATTAAAAAAGAAGTAAAAAAAGACCTAAAAATTGTATTAGAAGGCACGAAGTCAGACAAAGCCTTAATCAGAAAAAATATTTCTTATAAATCTTCTAAACATTTCTTGTACTTAAGAATGGAAATGTATAAAGCATAAATACTAATGGAATCTGCATGTAAAAGTATATCATAATAACTTATTACAAACCATAGCAAAAGATAAACATTTAAAATAAATGAACTTAGCTTTGGTAGAACTGAAACTCAGTTAAGCATTTTTCCAGAAGTGGCTTCTGACTCAGGGTCACTCGTAGACATCTTGCAATATGTAATAGAAAAAACAACATATAAAGCAAAATTTATCAAATTCCTTAAATGACAGTTTCAGGAATGGGAAAAAATGCTAGTGAACAAGCTTCTAGCAACCAGAAGCAATAATTAAAGGGACAGTTTACTCAAAAACAGAATTTATGTTTACCTGATAAATTTCTTTCTCCAACGGTGTGTCCGGTCCACGGCGTCATCCTTACTTGTGGGATATTCTCTTCCCCAACAGGAAATGGCAAAGAGCCCAGCAAAGCTGGTCACATGATCCCTCCTAGGCTCCGCCTACCCCAGTCATTCGACCGACGTTAAGGAGGAATAATAGCATAGGAGAAACCATATGGTACCGTGGTGACTGTAGTTAAAGAAAATAAATTATCAGACCTGATTAAAAAACCAGGGCGGGCCGTGGACCGGACACACCGTTGGAGAAAGAAATTTATCAGGTAAACATAAATTCTGTTTTCTCCAACATAGGTGTGTCCGGTCCACGGCGTCATCCTTACTTGTGGGAACCAATACCAAAGCTTTAGGACACGGATGAAGGGAGGGAGCAAATCAGGTCACCTAAATGGAAGGCACCACGGCTTGCAAAACCTTTCTCCCAAAAATAGCCTCAGAAGAAGCAAAAGTATCAAACTTGTAAAATTTGGTAAAAGTGTGCAGTGAAGACCAAGTCGCTGCCCTACATATCTGATCAACAGAAGCCTCGTTCTTGAAGGCCCATGTGGAAGCCACAGCCCTAGTGGAATGAGCTGTGATTCTTTCGGGAGGCTGCCGTCCGGCAGTCTCGTAAGCCAATCTGATGATGCTTTTAATCCAAAAAGAGAGAGAGGTAGAAGTTGCTTTTTGACCTCTCCTTTTACCTGAATAAACAACAAACAAGGAAGATGTTTGTCTAAAATCCTTTGTAGCATCTAAATAGAATTTTAGAGCGCGAACAACATCCAAATTGTGCAACAAGCGTTCCTTCTTTGAAACTGGTTTCGGACACAGAGAAGGTACGATAATCTCCTGGTTAATGTTTTTGTTAGAAACAACTTTTGGAAGAAAACCAGGTTTAGTACGTAAAACCACCTTATCTGCATGGAACACCAGATAAGGAGGAGAACACTGCAGAGCAGATAATTCTGAAACTCTTCTAGCAGAAGAAATTGCAACTAAAAACAAAACTTTCCAAGATAATAACTTAATATCAACGGAATGTAAGGGTTCAAACGGAACCCCCTGAAGAACTGAAAGAACTAAATTGAGACTCCAAGGAGGAGTCAGAGGTTTGTAAACAGGCTTGATTCTAACCAGAGCCTGAACAAAGGCTTGAACATCTGGCACAGCTGCCAGTTTTTTGTGAAGTAACACCGACAAGGCAGAAATCTGTCCCTTCAGGGAACTTGCCGATAATCCTTTTTCCAATCCTTCTTGAAGGAAGGATAGAATCCTAGGAATCTTAACCTTGTCCCAAGGGAATCCTTTAGATTCACACCAACAGATATATTTTTTCCAAATTTTGTGGTAAATCTTTCTAGTTACAGGCTTTCTGGCCTGAACAAGAGTATCGATAACAGAATCTGAGAAACCTCGCTTCGATAAAATCAAGCGTTCAATCTCCAAGCAGTCAGCTGGAGTGAAACCAGATTCGGATGTTCGAACGGACCCTGAACAAGAAGGTCTCGTCTCAAAGGTAGCTTCCAAGGTGGAGCCGATGACATATTCACCAGATCTGCATACCAAGTCCTGCGTGGCCACGCAGGAGCTATCAAGATCACCGACGCCCTCTCCTGATTGATCCTGGCTACCAGCCTGGGGATGAGAGGAAACGGCGGGAACACATAAGCTAGTTTGAAGGTCCAAGGTGCTACTAGTGCATCCACTAGAGCCGCCTTGGGATCCCTGGATCTGGACCCGTAGCAAGGAACTTTGAAGTTCTGACGAGAGGCCATCAGATCCATGTCTGGAATGCCCCATAGTTGAGTGACTTGGGCAAAGATTTCCGGATGGAGTTCCCACTCCCCCGGATGCAATGTCTGACGACTCAGAAAATCCGCTTCCCAATTTTCCACTCCCGGGATGTGGATAGCAGACAGGTGGCAGGAGTGAGACTCCGCCCATAGAATAATCTTGGTCACTTCTTCCATCGCTAGGGAACTCCTTGTTCCCCCCTGATGGTTGATGTACGCAACAGTCGTCATGTTGTCTGATTGAAACCGTATGAACTTGGTCCTCGCTAGCTGAGGCCAAGCCTTGAGAGCATTGAATATCGCTCTCAGTTCCAGAATATTTATCGGTAGAAGAGATTCTTCCCGAGACCAAAGACCCTGAGCTTTCAGGGATCCCCAGACCGCGCCCCAGCCCATCAGACTGGCGTCGGTCGTGACAAAA